>NC_088224.1:2143953-2158953 GCF_036934945.1 Oncorhynchus masou masou
CAAAGTAGATGTCCTAACCGACTTGCCACAATTATAGTATGTAGACAAGACATTTGTTGAGTAGTTGGAAAACAAGTTTTAATGACTCCAACCTAAGTGTATGCAAACTTCCGACTTCAGTTGTATATACATCCTTTATAATTGAATGATAAATGCTGAACCAAAAAATTAACTCAACTGTAACGTGCTTCCAGATCACACTCTCAAACACCAAGATGCCCAAAACGCAGCCCACTCTCCAGCCCACTCTAACACACCAAGATCCCCTGAACAGCTCACTCTCCAGCTCACTCTAACACACCAAGATCCCCTGAACAGCTCACTCTCCAGCTCACTCTCCAGCTCACTCTCCAGCCCACTCTAACACACCAAGATCCCCTGAACACAACTCACACTCCAGCTCACTCTCCAGCCCACTCTAACACACCAAGATCCCCTGAACACAACTCACTCTCCAGCTCACTCTCCAGCCCACTCTAACACACCAAGATCCCCTGAACAGCTCACTCTCCAGCTCACTCTCCAGCTCACTCTCCAGCCCACTCTAACACACCAAGATCCCCTGAACACAACTCACTCTCCAGCTCACTCTCCAGCCCACTCTAACACACCAAGATCCCCTGAACACTACTCACTCTCCAGCTCACTCTCCAGCCCACTCTCCAGCTCACTCTCCAGCCCACTCTAACACACCAAGATCCCCTGAACAGCTCACTCTCCAGCTCACTCTCCAGCTCACTCTCCAGCCCACTCTAACACACCAAGATCCCCTGAACACAACTCACTCTCCAGCTCACTCTCCAGCCCACTCTAACACACCAAGATCCCCTGAACACTACTCACTCTCCAGCTCACTCTCCAGCCCACTCTAACACACCAAGATCCCCTGAACACAACTCACTCTCCAGCTCACTCTCCAGCCCACTCTAACACACCAAGATCCCCTGAACACAACTCACTCTCCAGCTCACTCTCCAGCCCACTCTAACACACCAAGATCCCCTGAACACAACTCACTCTCCAGCTCACTCTCCAGCCCACTCTAACACACCAAGATCCCCTGAACACAACTCACTCTCCAGCTCACTCTCCAGCCCACTCTAACACACCAAGATCCCCTTAACACAGCCCACTCTCCAGCTCACTCTCCAGCCCACTCTAACACACCAAGATCCCCTGAACACAACTCACTCTCCAGCTCACTCTCCAGCCCACTCTAACACACCAAGATCCCCTGAACACAACTCACTCTCCAGCTCACTCTCCAGCCCACTCTAACACACCAAGATCCCCTGAACAGCTCACTCTCCAGCTCACTCTCCAGCTCACTCTCCAGCCCACTCTAACACACCAAGATCCCCTGAACACAACTCACTCTCCAGCTCACTCTCCAGCCCACTCTAACACACCAAGATCCCCTGAACACAACTCACTCTCCAGCTCACTCTCCAGCTCACTCTCCAGCCCACTCTAACACACCAAGATCCCCTGAACACAACTCACTCTCCAGCTCACTCTCCAGCCCACTCTAACACACCAAGATCCCCTGAACACAACTCACTCTCCAGCTCACTCTCCAGCCCACTCTAACACACCAAGATCCCCTGAACACAACTCACTCTCCAGCTCACTCTCCAGCCCACTCTAACACACCAAGATCCCCTGAACACAACTCACTCTCCAGCTCACTCTCCAGCCCACTCTAACACACCAAGATCCCCTGAACACAACTCACTCTCCAGCTCACTCTCCAGCCCACTCTAACACACCAAGATCCCCTGAACAGCTCACTCTCCAGCTCACTCTCCAGCCCACTCTAACACACCAAGATCCCCTGAACACAACTCACTCTCCAGCTCACTCTCCAGCCCACTCTAACACACCAAGATCCCCTGAACAGCTCACTCTCCAGCTCACTCTCCAGCCCACTCTAACACACCAAGATCCCCTGAACACAACTCACTCTCCAGCTCACTCTCCAGCCCACTCTAACACACCAAGATCCCCTGAACACAACTCACTCTCCAGCTCACTCTCCAGCCCACTCTAACACACCAAGATCCCCTGAACACAACTCACTCTCCAGCTCACTCTCCAGCCCACTCTAACACACCAAGATCCCCTGAACACAACTCACTCTCCAGCTCACTCTCCAGCCCACTCTAACACACCAAGATCCCCTGAACACAACTCACTCTCCAGCTCACTCTCCAGCCCACTCTAACACACCAAGATCCCCTGAACAGCTCACTCTCCAGCTCACTCTCCAGCTCACTCTCCAGCCCACTCTAACACACCAAGATCCCCTGAACACAACTCACTCTCCAGCTCACTCTCCAGCCCACTCTAACACACCAAGATCCCCTGAACACTACTCACTCTCCAGCTCACTCTCCAGCCCACTCTCCAGCTCACTCTCCAGCCCACTCTAACACACCAAGATCCCCTGAACAGCTCACTCTCCAGCTCACTCTCCAGCTCACTCTCCAGCCCACTCTAACACACCAAGATCCCCTGAACACAACTCACTCTCCAGCTCACTCTCCAGCCCACTCTAACACACCAAGATCCCCTGAACACAACTCACTCTCCAGCTCACTCTCCAGCTCACTCTCCAGCACACTCTAACACACCAAGATCCCCTGAACACAACTCACTCTCCAGCTCACTCTCCAGCCCACTCTAACACACCAAGATCCCCTGAACACAACTCACTCTCCAGCTCACTCTCCAGCCCACTCTAACACACCAAGATCCCCTGAACACAACTCACTCTCCAGCTCACTCTCCAGCCCACTCTAACACACCAAGATCCCCTGAACACAACTCACTCTCCAGCTCACTCTCCAGCCCACTCTAACACACCAAGATCCCCTGAACACAACTCACTCTCCAGCTCACTCTCCAGCCCACTCTAACACACCAAGATCCCCTGAACAGCTCACTCTCCAGCTCACTCTCCAGCTCACTCTCCAGCCCACTCTAACACACCAAGATCCCCTGAACACAACTCACTCTCCAGCTCACTCTCCAGCCCACTCTAACACACCAAGATCCCCTGAACACTACTCACTCTCCAGCTCACTCTCCAGCCCACTCTCCAGCTCACTCTCCAGCCCACTCTAACACACCAAGATCCCCTGAACAGCTCACTCTCCAGCTCACTCTCCAGCTCACTCTCCAGCCCACTCTAACACACCAAGATCCCCTGAACACAACTCACTCTCCAGCTCACTCTCCAGCCCACTCTAACACACCAAGATCCCCTGAACACTACTCACTCTCCAGCTCACTCTCCAGCCCACTCTAACACACCAAGATCCCCTGAACACAACTCACTCTCCAGCTCACTCTCCAGCCCACTCTAACACACCAAGATCCCCTGAACACAACTCACTCTCCAGCTCACTCTCCAGCCCACTCTAACACACCAAGATCCCCTGAACACAACTCACTCTCCAGCTCACTCTCCAGCCCACTCTAACACACCAAGATCCCCTGAACACAACTCACTCTCCAGCTCACTCTCCAGCCCACTCTAACACACCAAGATCCCCTTAACACAGCCCACTCTCCAGCTCACTCTCCAGCCCACTCTAACACACCAAGATCCCCTGAACACAACTCACTCTCCAGCTCACTCTCCAGCCCACTCTAACACACCAAGATCCCCTGAACACAACTCACTCTCCAGCTCACTCTCCAGCCCACTCTAACACACCAAGATCCCCTGAACAGCTCACTCTCCAGCTCACTCTCCAGCTCACTCTCCAGCCCACTCTAACACACCAAGATCCCCTGAACACAACTCACTCTCCAGCTCACTCTCCAGCCCACTCTAACACACCAAGATCCCCTGAACACAACTCACTCTCCAGCTCACTCTCCAGCTCACTCTCCAGCCCACTCTAACACACCAAGATCCCCTGAACACAACTCACTCTCCAGCTCACTCTCCAGCCCACTCTAACACACCAAGATCCCCTGAACACAACTCACTCTCCAGCTCACTCTCCAGCCCACTCTAACACACCAAGATCCCCTGAACACAACTCACTCTCCAGCTCACTCTCCAGCCCACTCTAACACACCAAGATCCCCTGAACACAACTCACTCTCCAGCTCACTCTCCAGCCCACTCTAACACACCAAGATCCCCTGAACACAACTCACTCTCCAGCTCACTCTCCAGCCCACTCTAACACACCAAGATCCCCTGAACAGCTCACTCTCCAGCTCACTCTCCAGCCCACTCTAACACACCAAGATCCCCTGAACACAACTCACTCTCCAGCTCACTCTCCAGCCCACTCTAACACACCAAGATCCCCTGAACAGCTCACTCTCCAGCTCACTCTCCAGCCCACTCTAACACACCAAGATCCCCTGAACACAACTCACTCTCCAGCTCACTCTCCAGCCCACTCTAACACACCAAGATCCCCTGAACACAACTCACTCTCCAGCTCACTCTCCAGCCCACTCTAACACACCAAGATCCCCTGAACACAACTCACTCTCCAGCTCACTCTCCAGCCCACTCTAACACACCAAGATCCCCTGAACACAACTCACTCTCCAGCTCACTCTCCAGCCCACTCTAACACACCAAGATCCCCTGAACACAACTCACTCTCCAGCTCACTCTCCAGCCCACTCTAACACACCAAGATCCCCTGAACAGCTCACTCTCCAGCTCACTCTCCAGCTCACTCTCCAGCCCACTCTAACACACCAAGATCCCCTGAACACAACTCACTCTCCAGCTCACTCTCCAGCCCACTCTAACACACCAAGATCCCCTGAACACTACTCACTCTCCAGCTCACTCTCCAGCCCACTCTCCAGCTCACTCTCCAGCCCACTCTAACACACCAAGATCCCCTGAACAGCTCACTCTCCAGCTCACTCTCCAGCTCACTCTCCAGCCCACTCTAACACACCAAGATCCCCTGAACACAACTCACTCTCCAGCTCACTCTCCAGCCCACTCTAACACACCAAGATCCCCTGAACACAACTCACTCTCCAGCTCACTCTCCAGCTCACTCTCCAGCACACTCTAACACACCAAGATCCCCTGAACACAACTCACTCTCCAGCTCACTCTCCAGCCCACTCTAACACACCAAGATCCCCTGAACACAACTCACTCTCCAGCTCACTCTCCAGCCCACTCTAACACACCAAGATCCCCTGAACACAACTCACTCTCCAGCTCACTCTCCAGCCCACTCTAACACACCAAGATCCCCTGAACACAACTCACTCTCCAGCTCACTCTCCAGCCCACTCTAACACACCAAGATCCCCTGAACACAACTCACTCTCCAGCTCACTCTCCAGCCCACTCTAACACACCAAGATCCCCTGAACAGCTCACTCTCCAGCTCACTCTCCAGCTCACTCTCCAGCCCACTCTAACACACCAAGATCCCCTGAACACAACTCACTCTCCAGCTCACTCTCCAGCCCACTCTAACACACCAAGATCCCCTGAACACTACTCACTCTCCAGCTCACTCTCCAGCCCACTCTCCAGCTCACTCTCCAGCCCACTCTAACACACCAAGATCCCCTGAACAGCTCACTCTCCAGCTCACTCTCCAGCTCACTCTCCAGCCCACTCTAACACACCAAGATCCCCTGAACACAACTCACTCTCCAGCTCACTCTCCAGCCCACTCTAACACACCAAGATCCCCTGAACACAACTCACTCTCCAGCTCACTCTCCAGCCCACTCTAACACACCAAGATCCCCTGAACACAACTCACTCTCCAGCTCACTCTCCAGCCCACTCTAACACACCAAGATCCCCTGAACACAACTCACTCTCCAGCTCACTCTCCAGCCCACTCTAACACACCAAGATCCCCTGAACACAACTCACTCTCCAGCTCACTCTCCAGCCCACTCTAACACACCAAGATCCCCTGAACACAACTCACTCTCCAGCTCACTCTCCAGCCCACTCTAACACACCAAGATCCCCTGAACACAGCCCACTCTCCAGCTCACTCTCCAGCCCACTCTAACACACCAAGATCCCCTGAACACAACTCACTCTCCAGCTCACTCTCCAGCCCACTCTAACACACCAAGATCCCCTGAACACAACTCACTCTCCAGCTCACTCTCCAGCCCACTCTAACACACCAAGATCCCCTGAACAGCTCACTCTCCAGCTCACTCTCCAGCTCACTCTCCAGCCCACTCTAACACACCAAGATCCCCTGAACACAACTCACTCTCCAGCTCACTCTCCAGCCCACTCTAACACACCAAGATCCCCTGAACACAACTCACTCTCCAGCTCACTCTCCAGCTCACTCTCCAGCCCACTCTAACACACCAAGATCCCCTGAACACAACTCACTCTCCAGCTCACTCTCCAGCCCACTCTAACACACCAAGATCCCCTGAACACAACTCACTCTCCAGCTCACTCTCCAGCCCACTCTAACACACCAAGATCCCCTGAACACAACTCACTCTCCAGCTCACTCTCCAGCCCACTCTAACACACCAAGATCCCCTGAACACAACTCACTCTCCAGCTCACTCTCCAGCCCACTCTAACACACCAAGATCCCCTGAACAGCTCACTCTCCAGCTCACTCTCCAGCCCACTCTAACACACCAAGATCCCCTGAACACAACTCACTCTCCAGCTCACTCTCCAGCCCACTCTAACACACCAAGATCCCCTGAACAGCTCACTCTCCAGCTCACTCTCCAGCCCACTCTAACACACCAAGATCCCCTGAACACAACTCACTCTCCAGCTCACTCTCCAGCCCACTCTAACACACCAAGATCCCCTGAACACAACTCACTCTCCAGCTCACTCTCCAGCCCACTCTAACACACCAAGATCCCCTGAACACAACTCACTCTCCAGCTCACTCTCCAGATCCCAATCACCTGAATTCTGATCACCTGTTCACACACCTGTAGGTCATTATCATACACTATTTAGTTCAGTTCTTTGCACAACATCACTATGAGGTCTTGTATGTTTTGTGACACACGTCTTTCAGAGCGCTGGGTTTCCTGTAATTTACTCCTCCCGTGTTTGATAGTTTCTGCCTGCCTCTCTAATGATGCCTTTCATCCCTGCCTGTACTTTAGCCTATCGAATTTCCCGTTTTCTACCTATTGCCTGATCTCACGGACGACGTTACCAGCCTTTTCTCTGCCTGTACTGTTGCCCTTTTTAACTCCCTGTGTATGACCTTCTGCCTGCCCTTGGACCCAGCTACCTGCCTCCTCCTGTGTATGACCTTCTGCCTGCCCCTGGACCCAGCTACCTGCCTCCTCCTGTGTATGACCTTCTGCCTGCCCTTGGACCCAGCTACCTGCCTCCTCCTGTGTATGACCTTCTGCCTGCCCTTGGACCCAGCTACCTGCCTCCTCCTGTGTATGACCTTCTGCCTGCCCTTGGACCCAGCTACCTGCCTCCTCCTGTGTATGACCTTCTGCCTGCCCCTGGACCCAGCTACCTGCCTCCTCCTGTGTATGACCTTCTGCCTGCCCCTGGACCCAGCTACCTGCCTCGTCCTGTGTATGACCTTCTGCCTGCCCCTGGACCTAGCTACCTGCCTCCTCCTGTGTATGACCTTCTGCCCCTGGACACAGCTACCTGCCTCCCCCTGTGAATGACCTTCTGCCTTCCCCTGGACCCAGTTACCTGCCTCCTCCTGTGTATGACCTTCTGCCTGCCCCTGGACCCAGCTACCTGCCTCCTCCTGTGTATGACCTTCTGCCTGCCCCTGGACCCAGCTACATGTCTCCTCCTTGGTATGACCGTCTGCCTGTCCCTGGATCCAGCTACCTGCCCCTTGACCCAGCTACCTGCCTCCCCCTGTGTATGACCTTCTGCCTGCCACTGGACCCAGCTACCTGCCTCCTCCTGTGTATGACCTTCTGCCTTCCCCTGGACCCAGCTACATGCCTCCTCCTGTGTATGACCTTCTGCCTGTCCCTGGATCCAGCTACCTGCCCCTGGACCCAGCTACCTGCCTCCTCCTGTCTATGACCTTCTGCCTGCCCCTGGACCCAGCTACCTGCCCCTGGACCCAGCTACCTGCCTCCTCCTGTGTATGACCTTCTTCCTGCCCCTGGACCCAGCTACCTGCCTCCTCCTGTGTATGACCTTCTGCCTACCCCTGGACCCAGCTACCTGCCTCCTCCTGTGTATGACCTTCTTCCTGCCCCTGGACCCAGCTACCTGCCTCCTCCTGTGTATGACCTTCTGCCTGCCCCTGGACCCAGCTACCTGCCCCTGGACCCAGCTACCTGCCTCCTCCTGTGTATGACCTTCTTCCTGCCCCTGGACCCAGCTACCTGCCTCCTCCTGTGTATGACCTTCTGCCTACCCCTGGACCCAGCTACCTGCCTCCTCCTGTGTATGACCTTCTTCCTGCCCCTGGACCCAGCTACCTGCCTCCTCCTGTGTATGACCTTCTGCCTGCCCCTGGACCCAGCTACCTGTCTCCTCCTGTGTATGACCTTCTGCCTGTCCCTGGACCCAGCTACATGCCTCCTCCTGTGTATGACCTTCTGCCTGTCCCTGGACCCAGCTACATGCCTCCTCCTGTGTATGACCTTCTGCCTGTCCCTGGATCCAGCTACCTGCCCCTGGACCCAGCTACCTGCCTCCTCCTGTCTATGACCTTCTGCCTGCCCCTGGACCCAGCTACCTGCCCCTGGACCCAGCTACCTGCCTCCTCCTGTGTATGACCTTCTTCCTGCCCCTGGACCCAGCTACCTGCCTCCTCCTGTGTATGACCTTCTGCCTACCCCTGGACCCAGCTACCTGCCTCCTCCTGTGTATGACCTTCTTCCTGCCCCTGGACCCAGCTACCTGCCTCCTCCTGTGTATGACCTTCTGCCTGCCCCTGGACCCAGCTACCTGCCCCTGGACCCAGCTACCTGCCTCCTCCTGTGTATGACCTTCTTCCTGCCCCTGGACCCAGCTACCTGCCTCCTCCTGTGTATGACCTTCTGCCTACCCCTGGACCCAGCTACCTGCCTCCTCCTGTGTATGACCTTCTTCCTGCCCCTGGACCCAGCTACCTGCCTCCTCCTGTGTATGACCTTCTGCCTGCCCCTGGACCTAGCTACCTGTCTCCTCCTGTGTATGACCTTCTGCCTGTCCCTGGACCCAGCTACATGCCTCCTCCTGTGTATGACCTTCTGCCTGTCCCTGGACCCAGCTACATGCCTCCTCCTGTGTATGACCTTCTGCCTGTCCCTGGATCCAGCTACCTGCCCCTGGACCCAGCTACCTGCCTCCTCCTGTCTATGACCTTCTGCCTGCCCCTGGACCCAGCTACCTGCCCCTGGACCCAGCTACCTGCCTCCTCCTGTGTATGACCTTCTTCCTGCCCCTGGACCCAGCTACCTGCCTCCTCCTGTGTATGACCTTCTGCCTACCCCTGGACCCAGCTACCTGCCTCCTCCTGTGTATGACCTTCTTCCTGCCCCTGGACCCAGCTACCTGCCTCCTCCTGTGTATGACCTTCTGCCTGCCCCTGGACCCAGCTACCTGCCCCTTGACCCAGCTACCTGCCTCCTCCTGTGTATGACCTTCTGCCTACCCCTGGACCCAGCTACCTGCCTCCTCCTGTGTATGACCTTCTTCCTGCCCCTGGACCCTTCTGCCTACCCCTGGACCCAGCTACCTGCCTCCTCCTGTGTATGACCTTCTTCCTGCCCCTGGACCCTTCTGCCTACCCCTGAACCCAGCTACCTGCCTCCTCCTGTGTATGACCTTCTTCCTGCCCCTGGACCCTTCTGCCTACCCCTGGACCCAGCTGCCTGCCTCCTCCTGCGGTCCTATCAAAAAACACCTGCTGCGCTCTGCGCTTAAAACTATCTCTCTGTCTCCCCTCGTGTCATTATAGATAGGTTTAGGGTACTACATGATTCTATAATGTTCCCTATACCCATCACGAGGTTGCTACAACATATGAATTACATTTTATAACGAAGGTGCACGCATGATGAGAGAAACAAATGTGAGTAATCAAGGTGACAATACAAATACTATAATACATATAAATACTTCCCGAAAATCTACAGGTCTCAATACTGGGAAAAATTCATGTTCACCCTGAGTGTTTTAAAACCAAGATATGGTCACTACGCCAGGATGCTCCCAAAATAAGATTGTCGCTGTGCCACATTGCTGTCTTGGCTGCGTCACAATGTAAAGATTCCACAGCAGAAATCTAGTAATGTTATAGTATCTTTGATTTCCAATTACAAATCAAATCAAATGTATTTATATAGCCCTTTGTACATCAGCTGATATCTCAAAGTGCTGTACAGAAACCCAGCCTAAAACCCCAAACAGCAAGCAATGCAGGTGTAGAAGCACGGTGGCTAGTAAAAACTCGAAAGGCCAAAACCTAGGAAGAATCCTAGAGAGGAACCAGGCTCTGAGGGGTGGCCAGTCCTCTTCTGACTGTATTTATCATAGTAGCAGCGATCAGATTGATCAGACTGAGAACGTGTGAGGAAAGCTGATCTAGCAGGCAGGTTTCTCATGTGTTCGTCAGTCACAGAGATTCTAAACCATACTATATCATCTTTAAGTCAGTCATGCTTGTTCTTAAATAACTCAACTGGCTAGTTTGCCTGTCTGTAAAGAGATGGGAGGGCTGTACGCTGATACTGATGTTCTGATTGGACAGAGTGAAGCTGTAATTCTCCCGTCCTCTCGCTTCATAATTTCACCAGATCAGTTTTCCTCCCACGTTCTCAGTCTGATCAGCCCGATCTCTGCTACTATGATAAATCACACGGCGAGGGCGTTTGCTATGAAGCTGTCACTGTGCGAAATATCTAACAAGAGGGACAAGACGAGGGGTGAAAAAAAATGAAACGCTGATCCGCATTCTGACTGAGTGACACAAACTTGGCTGCCTCAATGTAGAAGATACCCTCGTCTCCTCCTTCCGCTGTTCCCTCGTCTCCTCCTGCCGCTGTTCCCTCATCTCCTCCTGCCGCTGTTCCCTCATCTCCTCATTCTGCTGTTCCCTCATCTCCTCCTTCCGCTGTTCCCTTATCTCATCCTTCTGCTGTTCCCTCGTCTCCTCCTTCTGCTGTTCCCTCGTCTCCTCCTTCTGCTGTTCCCTCGTCTCCTCCCGCTGTTCCCTCGTCTCCTTCTGCCGCTGTTCCCTCGTTTCCTCCTTCCCTGTTCCCTCGTCTCCTCCTTCCGCTGTTCCTTCGTCTCCTTCTGCCGCTGTTCCCTCGTCTCCTCCTTCCGCTGTTCCCTCGTCTCCTCCTTCCGCTGTTCCCTCGTCTCCTCCTTCCGCTGTTCCCTCGTCTCTTCCTTCCGCTGTTCCCTCGTCTCCTCCTTCCGCTGTTCCCTCGTCTCCTCCTTCCGCTGTTCCCTCGTCTCTTGCTCCGCCGCGTTGTTCTCAACATCTGTTTAAATCCATTTATCCTGCTGTTTTCTAGAAATCTGCCTTTTTGGGGGGTTCAGGCTCATTTAATTTCTGTGTTGTCAGACCAGGCCTGGGCTTCAGCTCACCGGTCGGTCCGGATCGGTTCGAATGAGAACTCTAAACTGCATGCGGGTCTCGTGTGCGGTCCGGCAGTGCATTTATGACCTTGTGTGAAGTAAATATGCTAAAGGATTCCATGACAACATGGTTGAATAATATGCTGTTTTAGTCTTTCACAATCTGCTGCTGCTGTGAAATTGCATTAGTGCAGCACTGGGGAAAATGTTGTAATTTCTTGCTTCATGTCATTTAACTTCTTACGGAAATGTGAGTGGTCCCGGGATCCCAGTTACCCATGTGTGTGTGTGTGTGTGTGTGTGTGTGTGTGTGTGTGTGTGCGTGTGTGTGTATCCAACCATAGCACACAAGTCAAGACATTACCAACAGTTAGTGGTATCTGGAATCCTTGGGAATTACCGACCTTAACCCTTACCCTTACCTAACCTTAACCTTAACCTTACCTAACCCTAACCTTAACCTGTACCCTTGCGTAACCCTAAACCCTAACCTTTACTCTTACCTAAACCTAACCTTAACCTTTACCCTTACTTAACCTCAACATTAACCTTACCTAACCTTAACCTTAACCCTTACCTAACCTTAACCTTTACCCTTACCTAACCTCAACATTAACCTTAACTAACCTTAACCTTTACCCTAACCTTAACCTTTACCCTAACCTTAACCGTAACCTTGACCTTAACCCTAACCTTAACCGTAACCTTGACCTTAACCTTTACCCTTACCTAACCTTAACCTTAACCTTCACCCTTACCGAACCTTAACCTTTACCCTTACCTAACCTTAACCTTTACCCTTATCTAACCTTAACCTTTACCCTTACCTAACCCCAACCAAAACCTTAAACTTTACCCTAACCTTAACCTTAACCCTTACCTAACCTTAACCTTTACCCTTACTTAACGCTAACCCTAACCTTTACCCTTACCTAACCCCAACCTTAACCTTAACCTTACCTTTAACCCTTACCTTAACCTTTACCCTTACATAACCTTAACATTAATCTTAACCTTAATCTTAACCTTACCTAACCTTAAACTTTACCCGTATTTTACCTTAACCTTACCTAACCCTAACCTTAACCTTTAACCTTACCTAACCCTAACCTTAACCTGTACCCTTACGTAACCCCAAACCCTAACCTTTACTCTTACCTAAACCTAACCTTAACCTTTACCCTTACCTAACACTAACCTTAACCTTTACCCTTACTTAACCTTAACCTTAACCCTTACCTAACCTTAACCTTAACCTTACCTAACCTTAACCTTTACCCTAACCTTAACCGTAACCTTTACCCTTACCTAACCTTAACCTTAACCTTTACCCTTACTTAACCTTAACCTTAACCCTTACCTAACCTTAACCTTAACCTTACCTAACCTTAACCTTTACCCTAACCTAACCTTAACCTTTACCCTAACCTTAACCGTAACCTTTACCCTTACCTAACCTTAACCTTAACCTTTACCCTTACTTAACCTTAACCTTAACCCTTACCTAACTTTAACCTTAACCTTACCTAACCTTAACCTTTACCCTAACCTTAACCTTAACCTTTACCCTTACTTAACGCTAACCTTAACCTTTACCCTAACCTTAACCGTAACCTTAACCTTTACCCTAACCTTAACCTTTACCCTTTACCCTTACCTAACCCCAACCTTAACCTTTACCCCTAACCTTAACCATAACCTAACCTTAACCTTTACACTTACTTAACGCTAACCTTAACCTTAACCTTACCCTTAGCCTTAGCCTTAACCCTTCCTCTCCACCCCTCCTCTCCCTCCCTCCTCTCCACCCCCTCTCCTCTCCACCCCATCTCCTCTCCTCTCCTCTCCTCTCCACCCCTCCTCTCATCTCCTCTCCTCTCCACCCCTCTCATCTCCACCCCTCCCTGGTCTCCTCTCCTCCTCTCCTCTCCTCTTACTCCTCTCCTCTCCTCTACTCTCCTCTCCACCCCCCTTCCTCTCCTCTCCACCCCTCCTCTCCACCCCCCTCCTCTCCACCCCCTCTCCTCTCCACCCCCTCCTCTCATCTCCTCTCCACCCCCTCTCCTCTCCACCCCACCCTCCTCTCCTCTCCACCCCTCCCTGGTCTCCTCTCCGCTCCACCCCTCTCCTCTCCTCTCCTCTCCTCCTCCCCTCTCTGCTGTGTGTTGTAGGTGAGAGGGTTTCCTTTAATGTGGCTTTGTGATTTTTGTGAGAGGCTTTTCAATGTACTTGATGTATTTCCCTTCTTAGTTGTTCGAGGCTCTGTGACCTTTTGAAATGATTCCACACAAACACATTTGAATGGAGTTGACTTCACGTTAGCAGAACAAACCTGAATTGAAGTATTTAGTGTTTGAAGTGTGCACTCATTAGAGTCTATATGCAGGGGTATAGTATGCACTTCAAGTAAATGAAAGACTAAAAGTGGGTGTTATTTCTGTCCGACTGAATCTCCCTGCATCGCTGGTAATCCTGCAATAAAATCAAGTGACAACCATGCCATGTCACCCATTCTCTCCTCTTATCCCCTCCTGTCTTCTCCTCCAATCCCCTATCCCCTTCCCACATCTCCCTCCCCTCCTGTCCTCTCCTCCAATCCCCTTTCCCCTTCCCACATCTCCCTCCCCTCCTGTCCTCTCCTCCAATCCCCTTTCCCCTTCCCACTCCTTCCCACATCTCCCCTCCCCTCCTGTCCTCTCCTCCAATCCCCTTTCCCCTTCCCACAGACAGAGACGGAGATAGAGGGAGAGACAGAGAGAGAGACAGAGATGGAGAGAGAGAGATAGATATAGAGAGAGAGTGGGAGAGAGACAGAGAGAGAGTGGGAGAGAGACAGAGAGAGAGAGAGAGTGGGAGAGAGAGAGATAGAGAGAGAGTGGGAGAGAGACAGAGAGAGAGTGGGAGAGAGACTCTCTGTCTCTCTCTCTCTTTCTCTGTCTCTGTCTCTCTCTCTCCCTCTCTCTCTCTCTCGCTCTCTCTCTCTCTGTGTGTCTCTGTCTCTCTCTGTCTCTCTCTCTCTCTGTCTCTCTCTCTCTCTCTCTGTTCCTCTTTCTCTCTCTCTCTCTGTCTCGCTCTCTCTCTCTCTCTCTCTGTCTCTGGCTCTCTCTCTCTCTCTGTCTCTCGCTCTCTCTCTCACTCTCTGTATTGATGGTTAATGGAGAGAGAGTGTCAGTGGAGGTGTAAAAATAGATGTATTGTGTCGATAGAAGTGTGGAGAAGTGGGAGGACTACCGATTAGCACTTCAATGTCGGGCTGGGCAACATATCAAATATGGATTAGCTTAGATGTATTCTTTCGTGCGATGTTCCACATGCCTGTATATCTAGAATCTAGAAAAAAAGTATACATTACTATGAGTGTTCTGTGTCTTTATGAGCTGTGTTCTCCAAGCCCCTCCTCCAGACACCATGCCCCTCCTCCTGACACCATGCCCCTCCTCCAGACACCAAGCCCCTCCTCCTGA
>NC_088224.1:2168953-2181453 GCF_036934945.1 Oncorhynchus masou masou
TGGACATGATTTGGAAAGGCACACACCTGTCTATTATAAGGTCCCACAGTCACCAGTGTATGTCAGAGCCAAAATACAGCCACGAGGTTGAAGGAATTGTCCGTAGAGCTCCGACAGGATTATGTCGAGGCTCAGATCTGGGGAAGGGTACCAAAACATTTCTGCAGCATTGAAGGTCCCCAAGAATGATTGGCCTCCATCATGCTTAATATGGAAGAGGTTTGGAACCACCAAGACTTTTCCTGGAGCTGGCCGCCCAGCCAAACTGAGTAATTGGAGGTGAACAAGTACACAATGGTCACTCTGACAGAGCTCAAGAGTTCCTCTGTGGAGATGGGAGAACCTTCCAGAAGGAAAACCATCAACACAATACACACCACTCTACAGGAACAACAACTTGACACCATTCCCTCCCTGTCTCCCCTCTCCTCCCCTTTCCTCTTGTCTCCTATCCTGCTCTGACTCCCTCCCCTACTGTAGAGTGGTGTGTATCGTGTTGAACACTAAGGTCCCATAGACTGGTGTGTATTTTGTTGAACACTAAGCTCCCGCAGACTGGTGTGTATCTTGTTGAAAACTAAGCTACCGTAGACTGGTGTGTGTTGTGTTGAACACTAAGCTCCGGTAGACTGGTGTGTATCGTGTTGAACACTAAGCTCCCGTAGACTGGTGTGTATCGTGTTGAACACTAAGCTCCTGTAGAGTTGAACACTAAGCTCCTGCAGAGTGGTGTGTATCGTGTTGAACACTAAGCTCCCATAGAGTTGAACACTAAGCTCCTGTAGAGTGGTGTGTATTTTGTTGAACACTAAGCTCCTGTAGACAGGTGTGTGTCGTGTTGAACAATAAGCTCACATAGAGTTGAACACTAAGTTCCCGTAGAGTTGAACACTAAGCTAATGTAGAGTTGAACACTAAGCTCCCGTAGAGTGGTGTGTATTTTGTTGAACACTAAGCTCCTGTAGACAGGTGTGTGTCCTGTTGAACACTAAGCTCCCGTAGAGTTGAACACTAAGTTCCCGTAGAGTTGAACACTAAGCTCCTGTAGAGTTGAACACTAAGGTCCTGTAGACTGGTGTGTATCGTGTTGAACACTAAGCTCCTGTAGACTGGTGTATATTGTGTTGAACACTAAGCTCCCGTAGACTGGTGTGTGTTGTGTTCAACACTAAGCTCCCGTAGACTGGTGTGTGTCGTGTTCAACACTAAGCTCCCATAGAGTTGAACACTAATCTCCCGTAGAGTTGAACATTAAGCTCCCGTAGAGTGGTGTGTATCGTGTTGAACACTAAGCTCCTGTAGACTGATGTGTGTCGTGTTGAACACTAAGCTCCCATAGAGTTGAACACTAAGCTCCCGTAGAGTTGAACACCAAGTTCATTTAGACTGGTGTGTGTTGAGTTGAACACTAAGCTCCCGTAGAGTTGAACGCTAAGCTCCTGTAGAGTTGAACACTAAGCTCCCATAGAGTTGAATACTAAGCCACCGTAGAGTTGAACACTAAGCTCCAGTAGAGTGGTGTGTATTGTGTTGAACACTAAGCTCCCGTAGACTGGTGTGTGTCGTGTTGAACACTAAGCTCCCGTAGACTGGTGTGTGTTGTGTTGAACACTAAGCTCACGTAGACTGGTGTGTGTCGTGTTGAACACTAAGCTCCCATAGAGTTGAACACTAAGCTCCCGTAGAGTTGAACACTAAGCTCCAGCAGACTGGTGTGTATCGTGTTGAACACTAAGCACCCATAGAGTTGAACACTAAGCTCCTGTAGAGTGGAGTGTATTTTGTTGAACACTAAGCTCCTGTAGACAGGTGTGTGTCGTGTTGAACACTAATCTCACATAGAGTTGAACACTAAGTTCCCGTAGAGTTGAACACTAAGCTCCTGTAGAGTTGAACACTAAGCTCCAGTAGAGTGGTGTGTATTTTGTTGAACACTAAGCTCCTGTAGACAGGTGTGTGTCCTGTTGAACACTAAGCTCCCGTAGAGTTGAACACTAAGTTCCCGTAGAGTTGAACACTAAGCTCCTGTAGAGTTGAACACTAAGCTCCTGTAGAGTTGAACACTAAGGTCCTGTAGACTGGTGTATATCGTGTTGAACACTAAGCTCCCGTAGACTGGTGTGTGTGTTGTGTTCAACACTAAGCTCCCATAGACTGGTGTGTGTCGTGTTCAACACTAAGCTCCCATAGAGTTGAACACTAATCTCCCGTAGAGTTGAACATTAAGCTCCCGTAGAGTGGTTTGTATCGTGTTGAACACTAAGCTCCTGTAGACTGATGTGTGTCGTGTTGAACACTAAGCTCCCATAGAGTTGAACACTAAGCTCCCGTAGAGTTGAACACCAAGTTCATTTAGACTGGTGTGTGTTGTGTTGAACACTAAGCTCCCATAGAGTTGAACACTAAGCCACCGTAGAGTTGAACACTAAGCTCCAGTAGAGTGGTGTGTATTGTGTTGAACACTAAGCTCCCGTAGACTGGTGTGTGTCGTGTTGAACACTAAGCTCCCGTAGACTGGTGTGTGTTGTGTTGAACACTAAGCTCACGTAGACTGGTGTGTGTCGTGTTGAACACTAAGCTCCCATAGAGTTGAACACTAAGCTCCCGTAGAGTTGAACACTAAGCTCCAGCAGACTGGTGTGTATTGTGTTGAACACTAAGCTCCCGTAGACTGGTGTGTGTCGTGTTGAACACTAAGCTTCCGTAGACTGGTGTGTGTTGTGTTGAACACTAAGCTCACGTAGACTGGTGTGTGTCGTGTTGAACACTAAGCTCCCATAGAGTTGAACACTAAGCTCCCGTAGAGTTGAACACCAAGTTCATTTAGACTGGTGTGTGTTGTGTTGAACACTAAGCTCCCGTAGAGTTGAACTCTAAGCTCCTGTAGAGTTGAACACTAAGCTCCCATAGAGTTGAACACTAAGCCACCGTAGAGTTGAACACTAAGCTCCAGTAGAGTGGTGTGTATTGTGTTGAACACTAAGATCCCGTAGACTGGTGTGTGTCGTGTTGAACACTAAGCTCCCGTAGACTGGTGTGTGTTGTGTTGAACACTAAGCTCACGTAGACTGGTGTGTGTTGTGTTGAACACTAAGCTCCCGTAGAGTTGAACGCTAAGCTCCTGTAGAGTTGAACACTAAGCTCCCATAGAGTTGAACACTAAGCCACCGTAGAGTTGAACACTAAGCTCCAGTAGAGTGGTGTGTATTGTGTTGAACACTAAGCTCCCGTAGACTGGTGTGTGTCGTGTTGAACACTAAGCTCCCGTAGACTGGTGTGTGTTGTGTTGAACACTAAGCTCACGTAGACTGGTGTGTGTCGTGTTGAACACTAAGCTCCCATAGAGTTGAACACTAAGCTCCCGTAGAGTTGAACACTAAGCTCCAGCAGGCTGGTGTGTATCGTGTTGAACACTACTCTCCTGTAGACTGGTGTATATCGTGTTCAACACTAAGCTCCCGTAGACTGGTGTGTATTTTGTTGAACACTAAGCTTCTGTAGACTGGTATGTCTCGTGTTGAACACTAAGCTCCCGTAGAGTTGAACACTATGCTCCCGTAGAGTTGAACACTATGCTCCCGTAGAGTTGAACACTAAGCTCCCGTAGAGTTGAACACAAAGCTCCCGTAGAGTTGAACACTAAGCTCCCGTAGAGTTGAACACTATGCTCCCGTAGAGTTGAACACTATGCTCCCGTAGAGTTGAACACTAAGCTCCCGTAGAGTTGAACACACAGCTCCCGTAGAGTTGAACACTAAGCTCCCGTAGAGTTGAACACTATGCTCCCGTAGAGTTGAACACTATGCTCCCGTAGAGTTGAACACTAAGCTCCCGTATAGTTGAACACTAAGGTCCCGTAGAGTTGAACACTAAGCTCCTGTTGAGTTGAACACTAAGCTCCTGTAGACTGGTGTGTGTTGTGTTGAACACTAAGCTCCTGTAGACTGGTGTGTGTCGTGTTGAACACTAAGCTCCCGCAGACTGGTGTGTATCTTGTTGAAAACTAAGCTACCGTAGACTGGTGTGTGTTGTGTTGAACACTAAGCTCCGGTAGACTGGTGTGTATCGTGTTGAACACTAAGCTCCCGTAGACTGGTGTGTATCGTGTTGAACACTAAGCTCCTGTAGAGTTGAACACTAAGCTCCTGCAGAGTGGTGTGTATCGTGTTGAACACTAAGCTCCCATAGAGTTGAACACTAAGCTCCTGTAGAGTGGTGTGTATTTTGTTGAACACTAAGCTCCTGTAGACAGGTGTGTGTCGTGTTGAACAATAAGCTCACATAGAGTTGAACACTAAGTTCCCGTAGAGTTGAACACTAAGCTAATGTAGAGTTGAACACTAAGCTCCCGTAGAGTGGTGTGTATTTTGTTGAACACTAAGCTCCTGTAGACAGGTGTGTGTCCTGTTGAACACTAAGCTCCCGTAGAGTTGAACACTAAGTTCCCGTAGAGTTGAACACTAAGCTCCTGTAGAGTTGAACACTAAGGTCCTGTAGACTGGTGTGTATCGTGTTGAACACTAAGCTCCTGTAGACTGGTGTATATTGTGTTGAACACTAAGCTCCCGTAGACTGGTGTGTGTTGTGTTCAACACTAAGCTCCCGTAGACTGGTGTGTGTCGTGTTCAACACTAAGCTCCCATAGAGTTGAACACTAATCTCCCGTAGAGTTGAACATTAAGCTCCCGTAGAGTGGTGTGTATCGTGTTGAACACTAAGCTCCTGTAGACTGATGTGTGTCGTGTTGAACACTAAGCTCCCATAGAGTTGAACACTAAGCTCCCGTAGAGTTGAACACCAAGTTCATTTAGACTGGTGTGTGTTGAGTTGAACACTAAGCTCCCGTAGAGTTGAACGCTAAGCTCCTGTAGAGTTGAACACTAAGCTCCCATAGAGTTGAATACTAAGCCACCGTAGAGTTGAACACTAAGCTCCAGTAGAGTGGTGTGTATTGTGTTGAACACTAAGCTCCCGTAGACTGGTGTGTGTCGTGTTGAACACTAAGCTCCCGTAGACTGGTGTGTGTTGTGTTGAACACTAAGCTCACGTAGACTGGTGTGTGTCGTGTTGAACACTAAGCTCCCATAGAGTTGAACACTAAGCTCCCGTAGAGTTGAACACTAAGCTCCAGCAGACTGGTGTGTATCGTGTTGAACACTAAGCACCCATAGAGTTGAACACTAAGCTCCTGTAGAGTGGAGTGTATTTTGTTGAACACTAAGCTCCTGTAGACAGGTGTGTGTCGTGTTGAACACTAATCTCACATAGAGTTGAACACTAAGTTCCCGTAGAGTTGAACACTAAGCTCCTGTAGAGTTGAACACTAAGCTCCAGTAGAGTGGTGTGTATTTTGTTGAACACTAAGCTCCTGTAGACAGGTGTGTGTCCTGTTGAACACTAAGCTCCCGTAGAGTTGAACACTAAGTTCCCGTAGAGTTGAACACTAAGCTCCTGTAGAGTTGAACACTAAGCTCCTGTAGAGTTGAACACTAAGGTCCTGTAGACTGGTGTATATCGTGTTGAACACTAAGCTCCCGTAGACTGTGTGTGTTGTGTTCAACACTAAGCTCCCATAGACTGGTGTGTGTCGTGTTCAACACTAAGCTCCCATAGAGTTGAACACTAATCTCCCGTAGAGTTGAACATTAAGCTCCCGTAGAGTGGTTTGTATCGTGTTGAACACTAAGCTCCTGTAGACTGATGTGTGTCGTGTTGAACACTAAGCTCCCATAGAGTTGAACACTAAGCTCCCGTAGAGTTGAACACCAAGTTCATTTAGACTGGTGTGTGTTGTGTTGAACACTAAGCTCCCATAGAGTTGAACACTAAGCCACCGTAGAGTTGAACACTAAGCTCCAGTAGAGTGGTGTGTATTGTGTTGAACACTAAGCTCCCGTAGACTGGTGTGTGTCGTGTTGAACACTAAGCTCCCGTAGACTGGTGTGTGTTGTGTTGAACACTAAGCTCACGTAGACTGGTGTGTGTCGTGTTGAACACTAAGCTCCCATAGAGTTGAACACTAAGCTCCCGTAGAGTTGAACACTAAGCTCCAGCAGACTGGTGTGTATTGTGTTGAACACTAAGCTCCCGTAGACTGGTGTGTGTCGTGTTGAACACTAAGCTTCCGTAGACTGGTGTGTGTTGTGTTGAACACTAAGCTCACGTAGACTGGTGTGTGTCGTGTTGAACACTAAGCTCCCATAGAGTTGAACACTAAGCTCCCGTAGAGTTGAACACCAAGTTCATTTAGACTGGTGTGTGTTGTGTTGAACACTAAGCTCCCGTAGAGTTGAACTCTAAGCTCCTGTAGAGTTGAACACTAAGCTCCCATAGAGTTGAACACTAAGCCACCGTAGAGTTGAACACTAAGCTCCAGTAGAGTGGTGTGTATTGTGTTGAACACTAAGATCCCGTAGACTGGTGTGTGTCGTGTTGAACACTAAGCTCCCGTAGACTGGTGTGTGTTGTGTTGAACACTAAGCTCACGTAGACTGGTGTGTGTTGTGTTGAACACTAAGCTCCCGTAGAGTTGAACGCTAAGCTCCTGTAGAGTTGAACACTAAGCTCCCATAGAGTTGAACACTAAGCCACCGTAGAGTTGAACACTAAGCTCCAGTAGAGTGGTGTGTATTGTGTTGAACACTAAGCTCCCGTAGACTGGTGTGTGTCGTGTTGAACACTAAGCTCCCGTAGACTGGTGTGTGTTGTGTTGAACACTAAGCTCACGTAGACTGGTGTGTGTCGTGTTGAACACTAAGCTCCCATAGAGTTGAACACTAAGCTCCCGTAGAGTTGAACACTAAGCTCCAGCAGTGCTGGTGTGTATCGTGTTGAACACTACTCTCCTGTAGACTGGTGTATATCGTGTTCAACACTAAGCTCCCGTAGACTGGTGTGTATTTTGTTGAACACTAAGCCTCTGTAGACTGGTATGTCTCGTGTTGAACACTAAGCTCCCGTAGAGTTGAACACTATGCTCCCGTAGAGTTGAACACTATGCTCCCGTAGAGTTGAACACTAAGCTCCCGTAGAGTTGAACACAAAGCTCCCGTAGAGTTGAACACTAAGCTCCCGTAGAGTTGAACACTATGCTCCCGTAGAGTTGAACACTATGCTCCCGTAGAGTTGAACACTAAGCTCCCGTAGAGTTGAACACAAAGCTCCCGTAGAGTTGAACACTAAGCTCCCGTAGAGTTGAACACTATGCTCCCGTAGAGTTGAACACTATGCTCCCGTAGAGTTGAACACTAAGCTCCCGTATAGTTGAACACTAAGGTCCCGTAGAGTTGAACACTAAGCTCCTGTTGAGTTGAACACTAAGCTCCTGTAGACTGGTGTGTGTTGTGTTGAACACTAAGCTCCTGTAGACTGGTGTGTGTCGTGTTGAACACTAAGCTCCTGTAGACTGGTGTGTGTTGTGTTGAACACTAAGCTCCTGTAGACAGGTGTGTGTCGTGTTGAACACTACGCTCCCGTAGATTTGAACACTAAGCTCCTGTAGACTGGTGTGTGTCGTGTTGAACACTACGCTCCCGTAGAGTTGAACACTAAGCTCCTGTAGACAGGTGTGTGTCGTTTTGAACACTACGCTCCCGTAGAGTTGAACACTAAGCTCCTGTAGACTGGTGTGTGTCGTGTTGAACACTAAGCTCCCGTAGAGCTCTCTCTGTGCCTCTCAAAGATGACAATTTATAAAGTGAGAAGAACAGCTCATGCTTATCAGTCAGACGATGGGTGGTGTTCTGCATGAAGAACATTTATAAGCAGGGTTCTCTTTCTCTGTCTCTCTCTTTGTGTGTCCCTCTCTTTATCTCTCTCTCTCTCTTTGTGTGTGTGTCTCTCTCTCTCTCTCTGTCTCTCTCTCACTCTCTCTCTCTCTCTCTCTCTCTCTCTCTCTCTCTCTCTCACTCTCTCTCTATCTCTCTCTCTCTCTCTCACTCTCTCTCTCTGTCTCTCACTCTCTCTCTCTCTCTGTCTCTGTCTCGGTCTCTCACTCTGTCTCTCTCACTCTCTCTCTCTGTCTCTCACTCTCTCTCCCTCTCTGTCTCTGTCTCGGTCTCTCACTCTGTCTCTCTATCTCTCTCACTTTCTCTCTCACTCTCTCACTCTCTCTCTCTCTGTCCCTGTCTCTCACTCTGTCTCTCACTCTCTCTCTCTCTCTCTCTCTCTCTCTCTCTCTCTCTGTCTCCCTTTGATGAGCTGCACTCTCCTTCCATCAAAGCAGCACACAGGTTCAATGCATCACTGTCTTTACTCCCTTTTCTCCCTCTGCTTTCCATTCACAGATTAATACTACCTCTCTACTGGCTTCCATGTAATCAATGATCTCTCTTTTCTCTTACTTCCTGTCCTTTGATTTCTACCACATCATCCCTCCCTCTGACATCTTGTACTCTCTCTTGACTATCTAAAGATTTCAATCATTAATTATTTTCCATTAGCTCTCTCTGTCTACTTCGAAAAAAAAAAGGTTAAATCTAGAAACTTCCGGCTATCCGAAGGAGAACCCTTTGAATAACAGGTTTTTGAATTAGCCTTTGAATAACCATTTCATAGAATTATTTATAAACTAGGTGGTTCGAGCCCTGAATGCTGATTGGATGCCATGGGATATCAGACCAAATATCACTATTATGACTCCTCTGTGGTTTGTGGTATATGACCAATATACCACAACTAAGGGCTGTGTCCGCTTTGTGTCTTGCCTAAGACCAGACCTTAGCCGTGGTACCCCACTCCCTTCTACAGTTCCTTGTTCCCTCCCTCCTTGTTCCCTCCCCTGTCCACTTCCTTGTCCCCTCCCCTGTCCACTTCCTTGTTCCCTCCCCTGTTCACTTCTATGTTCCCTCCCCTGTTCACTTCCTTGTTCCCTTCCTCCTTGTTCCCTCACCTGTCAAGTTCCTTGTTCCCTCCCCATGTCCAGTTCCTTGTGCCCTCCCTCCTTGTTCCCTCCCCTGTCCACTTCCTTGTTCCCTCCCCTGTCCAGTTCCTTGTTCCCTCCCCATGTCCACTTCCTTGTTCCCTCCCCTGTCCACTTCCTTGTTCCCTCCCCTGTCCAGTTCCTTGTTCCCTCCCCTGTCCACTTCCTTGTTCCCTCCCCCTGTCCACTTCCTTGTTCCCTCACCTGTCCACTTCCTTGTTCCCTCCCCTGTCCAGTTCCTTGTTCCCTCCACTGTCCACTTCCTTGTTCCCTCCCTCCTTGTTCCCTCCCCTGTCCACTTCCTTGTTCCCTCCCCCTGTCCACTTCCTTGTTCCCTCCCCTGTCCACTTCCTTGTTCCCTCCCCTGTCCACTTCCTTGTTCCCTCCCCTGTCCACTTCCTTGTTCCCTCCTCTGTCCACTTCCTTGTTCCCTCCCCTGTCCACTTCCTTGTTCCCTCCCCTGTCCACTTCCTTGTTCCCTCCTCTGTCCATTTCCTTGTTCCCTCTCATGTACACTTTGTTGTTCCCTCCCTCCTTGTTCCCTCCCCTGTCTAGTTCCTTGTTCCCTCCCTCCTTGTACCCTCCCCTGTCAAGTTCCTTGTGCCCTCCCTCCTTGTTCCCTCCCCTGTCCACTTCCTTGTTCCCTCCCCTGTCCACTTCCTTGTTCCCTCCCCTGTCCACTTCCTTGTTCCCTCCCTGTCCACTTCCTTGTTCCCTCCCCTGTCCACTTCCTTGTTCCCTCCCCTGTCCACTTCCTTGTTCCCTCCTCTGTCCATTTCCTTGTTCCCTCCCATGTACACTTCCTTGTTCCCTCCCTCCTTGTTCCCTCCCCTGTCCAGTTCCTTGTTCCCTCCCCTGTCTCGTTCCTTGTTCCCTCACCGGTCCACTTCCCTGTTCCACTTCCTTGTTCCCTCCCCTGTCCACTTCCTTGTTCCCTCACCTGTCCACTTCCCTGTTCCCTCCCCTGTCCACTTCCTTGTTCCCTCCCCTGTCCACTTCCTTGTTCCCTCCCCTGTCCACTTCCTTGTTCCCTCCCCTGTCCACTTCCCTGTTCCCTCCCCTGTCCACTTCCTTGTTCCCTCCCCTGTCCACTTCCTTGTTCCCTCCCCTGTCCACTTCCTTGTTCCCTCCCCTGTCCACTTCCCTGTTCCCTCCCCTGTCCACTTCCTTGTTCCCTCCCCTGTCCACTTCCTTGTTCCCTCCCCTGTCCACTTCCTTGTTAATACATTCATTTACAGTAAAGGAACTGTGTCAGTATGAGTCAGAGAGGCTACGTCCCAAATAAAAGCCTATTCCCGATGTAAAGTGGAAGGATTTCCATTAGCCGGTAATAGCCTGGTAGAAGAAAAAAATCCCATTGCGAAATAATGCTCTTTATTTCTGCATTGTCATTGATGTAGATACATTTGACTGGTCATGCTTATCGGTCTATAAGTTAATTTGCATAATTTAGTGTAATTAAATTGGCGTGTGTGTACAGCATATTCGTTACGTATCTTATTTGTCACACGTGTCCGGCGTACAGAGACTTGCTAATGCATCTCAAACAGGAGACAAAGGCAACGGAAGGCGGACTTCATCAGCGGTCAAAAATCACTTTGCAGTGAGCTGGAAGCAGTACGCAATTTGAAAACATAAACTTAATGTTTGAAGCCTGAAAAACACGTCTCATAATATGTATTTGAATTAATAGAAAAGGCTTGGAACCTGTAACCCTGGTAAATAGAATGAATAGAACCTGTAACCCTGGTAAATAGAATGAATAGAACCTCTAACCCTGGTAATATGACTGGTAAATAGAATGAATAGAACCTCTAACCCTGGTAAACAGAATGAATAGAACCTGTAACCCTGGTAAATAGAATGAATAGAACCTCTAACCCTGGTAAACAGAATGAATAGAACCGGTAACCCTGGTAAATAGAATGAATAGAACCTCTAACCCTGGTAAACAGAATGAATAGAACCGGTAACCCTGGTAAATAGAATGAATAGAACCTCTAACCCTGGTGATATGACTGGTAAATAGAATGAATAGAACCTATAACCCTGGTAATATGACTGGTAAATAGAATGAATAGAACCTCTAACCCTGGTAATATGACTGGTAAATAGAATGAATAGAACCGGTAACCCTGGTAAATAGAATGAATAGAACCTCTAACCCTGGTGATATGACTGGTAAATATAATGAATAGAACCCCTAACCCTGGTAATATGACTGGTAAATAGAATGAATAGAACCTCTAACCCTGGTAATATGACTGGTAAATAGAATGAATAGAACCTCTAACCCTGGTAAACAGAATGAATAGAACCTGTAACCCTGGTAAATAGAATGAATAGAACCTCTAACCCTGGTAAACAGAATGAATAGAACCGGTAACCCTGGTAAATAGAATGAATAGAACCTCTAACCCTGGTGATATGACTGGTAAATAGAATGAATAGAACCTCTAACCCTGGTGATATGACTGGTAAATAGAATGAATAGAACCTATAACCCTGGTAATATGACTGGTAAATAGAATGAATAGAACCTCTAACCCTGGTAATATGACTGGTAAATAGAATGAATAGAACCGGTAACCCTGGTAAATAGAATGAATAGAACCTCTAACCCTGGTGATATGACTGGTAAATATAATGAATAGAACCCCTAACCCTGGTAATATGACTGGTAAATAGAATGAATAGAACCTCTAACCCTGGTAATATGACTGGTAAATAGAATGAATAGAACCTGTAACCCTGGTAATATGACTGGTAAATAGAATGAATAGAACCTCTAACCCTGGTAAATAGAATGAATAGAACCTCTAACCCTGGTAATATGACTGGTCAATAGAATGAATAGAACCTCTAACCCTGGTAATATGACTGGTCAATAGAATGAATAGAACCTGTAACCCTGGTAATATGACTGGTAAATAGAATGAATAGAACCTCTAACCCTGGTAATATGACTGGTAAATAGAATGAATAGAACCTCTAACCCTGGTAATATGACTGGTAAATAGAATGAATAGAACCTCTAACCCTGGTAATATGACTGGTAAATAGAATGAATAGAACCTCTAACCCTGGTAATATGACTGGTAAATAGAATGAATAGAACCTCTAACCCTGGTAAGTAGAATGAATAGAACCTCTAACCCTGGTAATATGACTGGTAAATAGAATGAATAGAACCTCTAACCCTGGTAATATGACTGTTAAATAGAATGAATAGAACCTGTAACCCTGGTAATATGACTGGTAAATAGAATGAATAGAACCTCTAACCCTGGTAATATGACTGGTAAATAGAATGAATAGAACCTGTAACCCTGGTAAATAGAATGAATAGAACCTGTAACCCTGGTAATATGACTGGTAAATAGAATGAGTAGAACCTGTAACCCTGGTAATATGACTGGTAAATAGAATGAATAGAACCTCTAACCCTGGTAAATATAATGAATAGAACCTCTAACCCTGGTAATATGACTGGTAAATATAATGAATAGAACCTCTAACCCTGGTAATATGACTGGTAAATAGAATGAATAGAACCTGTAACCCTGGTAATATGACTGGT
>NC_088224.1:2193953-2196453 GCF_036934945.1 Oncorhynchus masou masou
GGTTAGAGTTGGGGTCAACCTGAGAGAGGTAGTTCCACAGTGGGAGGGTTAGAGTTGGGGTCAACCTGAGAGAGGTAGTTCCACACAGTGGGAGGGTTAGAGTTAGGGTCAACCTGAGAGAGGTAGTTCTACACAGTGGTAGGGTTAGAGTTGGGGTCAACCTGAGAGAGGTAGTTCCACACAGTGGGAGGGTTGGAGTTGGGGTCAACCTGAGAGAGGTAGTTCCACACAGTGGTAGGGTTAGAGTTGGGGTCAACCTGAGAGAGGTAGTTCTACACAGTGGGAGGGTTAGAGTTGGGGTCAACCTGAGAGAGGTAGTTCCACACAGTGGGAGGGTTAGAGTTAGGGTCAACCTGAGAGAGGTAGTTCTACACAGTGGTAGGGTTAGAGTTGGGGTCAACCTGAGAGAGGTAGTTCTACACAGTGGGAGGGTTAGAGTTGGGGTCAACCTGAGAGAGGTAGTTCTACACAGTGGGAGGGTTAGAGTTGGGGTCAACCTGAGAGAGGTAGTTCTACACAGTGGTAGGGTTAGAGTTGGGGTCAACCTGAGAGAGGTAGTTCCACACAGTGGGAGGGTTAGAGTTAGGGTCAACCTGAGAGAGGTAGTTCTACACAGTGGTAGGGTTAGAGTTAGGGTCAACCTGAGAGAGGTAGTTCCACACAGTGGGAGGGTTAGAGTTGGGGTCAACCTGAGAGAGGTAGTTCTACACAGTGGTAGGGTTAGAGTTAGGGTCAACCTGAGAGGTAGTTCCACACAGTGGTAGGGTTAGAGTTGGGGTCAACCTGAGAGGTAGTTCTACACAGTGGGAGGGTTAGAGTTGGGGTCAACCTGAGAGAGGTAGTTCTACACAGTGGGAGGGTTAGAGTTGGGGTCAACCTGAGAGAGGTAGTTCTACACAGTGGGAGGGTTAGAGTTGGGGTCAACCTGAGAGAGGTAGTTCTACACAGTGGGAGGGTTAGAGTTGGGGTCAACCTGAGAGAGGTAGTTCTACACAGTGGGAGGGTTAGAGTTGGGGTCAACCTGAGAGAGGTAGTTCTACACAGTGGGAGGGTTAGAGTTGGGGTCAACCTGAGAGAGGTAGTTCTACACAGTGGGAGGGTTAGAGTTGGGGTCAACCTGAGAGAGGTAGTTCTACACAGTGGTAGGGTTAGAGTTGGGGTCAACCTGAGAGAGGTAGTTCCACACAGTTGTAGGGTTAGAGTTGGGGTCAACCTGAGAGAGGTAGTTCCACACAGTGGTAGGGTTAGAGTTGGGGTCAACCTGAGAGAGGTAGTTCCACACAGTGGTAGGGTTAGAGTTGGGGTCAACCTGAGAGAGGTAGTTCTACACAGTGGGAGGTTGTCTGTGTGTTTGTAATGTCTCATGGTGGGTGTCTGTGTGTTTGGGGGCTGTCTCGCTGGTGGTGTCTGTGTTAGAGTTGGGGTCAACCTGAGAGAGGTAGTTCCACACAGTGGTAGGGTTAGAGTTGGGGTCAACCTGAGAGAGGTAGTTCTACACAGTGGTAGGGTTAGAGTTAGGGTCAACCTGAGAGAGGTAGTTCCACACAGTGGTAGGGTTAGAGTTGGGGTCAACCTGAGAGAGGTAGGTAGTCTCTACTTGGTTCCAGACACTGGGAGGTAGTCTCTACTTGGTTCCAGACAGTGGGAGGTAGTCTCTACTTGGTTCCACACAGTGGGAGATAGTCTCTACTTGGCTCCAGACAGTGGGAGGTAGTCTCTACTTGGTTCCAGACAGTGGGAGGTAGTCTCTACTTGGTTCCAGACAGTGGGAGGTAGTCTCTACTTGGTTCCACACAGTGGGAGGTAGTCTCTACTTGGTTCCAGACACTGGTAGGTAGTCTCTACTTGGCTCCAGACAGTGGGAGGGAGTCTCTACTTGGTTCCAGACACAGGGATGTAGTCTCTACTTGGTTCCAGACAGTGGGAGGTAGTCTCTACTTGGTTCCACACAGTGGGAGGTAGTCTCTACTTGGTTCCAGACACTGGGAGGTAGTCTCTACTTGGCTCCAGACAGTGGGAGGGGGTCTCTACTTGGTTCCAGACACTGGGAGGTAGTCTCTACTTGGTTCCAGACACTGGGAGGTAGTCTCTACTTGGTTCCAGACACTGGGAGGTAGTCTCTACTTGGTTCCAGACAGTGGGAGGTAGTCTCTACATGGTTCCAGACACTGGGAGGTAGTCTCTACTTGGTTCCAGACACTGGGAGGGAGTCTCTACTTGGCTCCAGACAGTGGGAGGTAGTCTCTACTTGGTTCCAGACACTGGGAGGTAGTCTCTACTTGGTTCCAGACAGTGGGAGGGAGTCTCTACTTGGTTCCAGACACTGGGAGGTCGTCTCTACTTGGTTCTACACAGTGGGAGGGAGTCTCTACTTGGTTCCAGACAGTGGGAGGGAGTCTCTACTTGGTTCCAGACACTGGGAGGTCGTCTCTACTTGGTTCTACACAGTGGGAGGGAGTCTCTACTTGGTTCCAGACAGTGGGAGGTAGTCTCTACTTGG
>NC_088224.1:2201453-2203953 GCF_036934945.1 Oncorhynchus masou masou
GGATGAATGGAGTACAGTGATTTGTATCTAGGTCTGGGATGAATGGGGTACAGTGAGTTGTATCTAGGTCTGGGATGAATGGGGTACAGTGAGATGTATCTAGGTCTGGGATGAATGGGGTACAGTGAGATGTATCTAGGTCTAGGATGAATGGGGTACAGTATCTAGGTCTGGGATGAATGGGGTACAGTGAGATGTATCTAGTTCTGGGATGAATGGGGTACAGTATCTAGGTCTGGGATGAATGGGGTACAGTGAGTTGTATCTAGGTCTGGGATGAATGGGGTACAGTGAGTTGTATCTAGGTCTGGGATGAATGGGGTACAGTGAGTTGTATCTAGGTCTGGGATGAATGGGGTACAGTGAGTTGTATCTAGGTCTGGGATGAATGGGGTACAGTGAGTTGTATCTAGGTCTGGGATGAATGGGGTACAGTGAGATGTATCTAGGTCTGGGATGAATGGGGTACAGTGAGTTGTATCTAGGTCTGGGATGAATGGGGTACAGTGAGATGTATCTAGGTCTGGGATGAATGGAGTACAGTGATTTGTATCTAGGTCTGGGATGAATGGAGTACAGTGAGATGTATCCAGGACCAGGCAACGAGTAGCGAGTTTGCCTTTGACTTCCGTCCTGCTAGCTAATGTTCAATCGCTGGAAAATTAATGGTACAAACTGAAAGCACGTATCCTACCAACGGAACTGTTAGAGCCAAATAGACAATTTGTATTTGTAAACAATAACCAGAGCATTATGACAGGAATTATTGGAGATGAATACCCCTTTGCAGCCGGTACGGTGGCTACGGGAGGAGGGAAGGTCATTTGAGGGAGGAAGTTGGGCCTACGTGGAGGAGTTCTGGGGAGCTGTATAGTTTTTTGACCCCACTTACTCACATTATATCTTGAATTTCCAGCATACGGTAGCATTCATTTATTGCACCTATAGTTTATTAGAATTAGAGGAATTATAAGGAACAATTTTAGTTTCCCCATCTTTTATTTTAGATCGTCTGTAAGTTTTATGTGCTTGAATGAAGAAGCATCCTTTTGTTTGTAAACTTGCAATCTGAAGTGCCACACTGCCACCATCTCTACGGACACTTGCAATCTGAAGCCACACTGCCATCATCTCTACGGACACTTGCAATCTGAAGCCACACTGCCATCATCTCTACGGACACTTGCAATCTGAAGCCACACTGCCATCATCTCTACGGACACTTGCAATCTGAAGCCACACTGCCATCATCTCTACGGACACTTGCAATCTGAAGCCACACTGCCATCATCTCTACGGACACTTGCAATCTGAAGCCACACTACCATCATCTCTACGGACACTTGCAATCTGAAGCCACACTGCCATCATCTCTACGGACACTTGCAATCTGAAGCCACACTGCCATCATCTCTACGGACACTTGCAATCTGAAGCCACACTACCATCATCTCTACGGACACTTGCAATCTGAAGCCACACTACCATCATCTCTACGGACACTTGCAATCTGAAGCCACACTACCATCATCTCTACGGACACTTGCAATCTGAAGCCACACTACCATCATCTCTACGGACACTTGCAATCTGAAGCCACACAGCCATCATCTCTACGGACACTTGCAATCTGAAGTGCCACACTAATTCTGCAGTCGTAACCACTGAGAATTTAGAAATTAACTCATCTGGTCAAACAGAGGACGGAAACTAAAATAACAAATAAATAAAAAAATAATGGAATTACGTGGAAATACAATATAGTGACTGAGCAAAGGAAGGAAAACATCTGTGTGAAAAAACAGAACGTGAGAGAACGTATGAAAACAAAAAACAAGTGTCGTAGTGAATAAAAGGAGAAATAAATGTTTGACGGTCAAAAAATAAAGATAGTAAAAGGTAGAGTATTGTTGCTCAGATCTATACCTCGAGGCAAACTTGGATAGTGCAAATGAAAAATGAACAAAATGAAAGCTTTGCTTAAAGAATCAAAATGTTGAAATTGTGAATTTTTGATTCGATCCTCACTGAATTTAAGGAGGTTCAGGAAGCCGTGCAAATATTGTTACCTGATTAATTAAATTAAAATGAGACAATTAATTGGTATGAGTCAAAGATGGAAACTTTGTGCAGAAATTCAGAATGAGGTGGAAACAATGGTTGCCCCAGAAGGCAGTATTTCTAATGTGCCCTCAGAGAGTCCTTCAAACACCGGTTCACGAGGTTCATGAACATCTACCTAAGTCTCTTCTGCACGGCTGAAGAAGTAGGCCGAGAAAGCAGTTCGACCAATCGGCATTAGAGTAGGAGAAGGCTTGACGACAATCAGCCATGGAGGCAATGGCAACTGAGAGCAAAAATAGCAGCGTTAGATGCTAAATTAATGGTCCTGAAGATTCAACACACTGGATTCACACTTCTCCGAAGAACCAACGGAGATGGAATGAATGTTGACCTGAAGAAGACACTAACAGAGATGGAATGAATGCTGACCTGAAGA
>NC_088224.1:2211453-2256453 GCF_036934945.1 Oncorhynchus masou masou
AGAATGTTGATATTTGAAGATGGCAGAAAGGTCAGTCTCTTTGGTCCACAATGCTGCACAGAGCCTCTAAAAAGCTGCTGGATTTCTCTGCTATGTATTTGTCAATACATATATTAGCCTTTTCTGAGACTCACTTAGAAAATTCATTTGATGACACTGCAGTGGCAATACAAGGATATACCATCTATAGAATAGACATAAATGCTTATGGGGAGATGTTGTGGTATATGTTCAGAGACACATCCCTGTAATGCTTAGAGAAGGTCTTATGTCAAGTGTTTTATTGAAGTGTTGTGGTTGCAGGTTCACTTGGCAGGTTCACTTGGCACATCTAAAGCCTTTGCTTTTGGATGTTGCTATAGGCCACCAAGTGGTAACAGTCAGTATCTAAAAAATATGTGTGAAATTATTGATAGTGTATGTGATATAAACAGAGAGGTCTACTTCCTTGGGGACCTGCATTTTGACTGGTTTTCATCCGCTCAAGAGGAAGCTTCTCACTGTAACCAGTGCCTGTAATCTGGTTCAGTTTATTACTCAACCTACCAGGGTGTTTACAACACTACAGGGACAAAATCATACACATGTATCGTTCACATGTTTACTAATAATGAGGAACTTTGTTCTATAGCTGTATCTGAACCCATTGGATGCAGTGATCACAATATAGTGGCTATATACAGGAAAGACAAAGTTCCAACAGCTGGGCCCTAAATAGTGTATAACAGATCATACAAAATATTTAACTGTGACTCTTATGTGGATGATGTTAAACATATTTGTTGGTCTGATGTGATTAAAAAGAAGCATGCAGGTGCTGCACTTAGATTAATTTATAAAATGTATTTTTCCAATTATTGTTAAACATGCGACTGTTAACTGCTAAGAAACCGGCTCCAAGGATTGATGCTGATTTTTTTTTTAAACTGTATAGTTGAAAGGGAAAAGGAGAGGCTGCACATCTGACTTACTGAAAATTGAGAAATTTAGTAACTAAACTAAACTCGACAAAAAGTAGAAGAAAGTGTATCATGAAGTTGAGATCAATGATATAAAGAATTATGGAGAGAAAAACATATATTGGTAGAAAGACAAGTTCAACCTTTTATAGAATCAGATTCATCACAAACACCATTTGATGTTGCCAATTAGTTGAATGATTACTTCATTGGCAAAACAAACAATGAGCCACTGTACTCATGGCATGAAAAAAATAATACTGAAGTAAAGCATTGAAAGTTAGAATTTTGTCCAGTTAGTGTGGGAACAATTATTATAGTTATCAATCAATAATGACAAACCTCCTGGTAGCTCTCTCTCAGGCAACTCTATAGCCACTCCAAGGTAATTCTACGAACCAAGAGTGGTAAAACTGCCTTGACTTGTTCCTATCAGCTTGGTGCTCTTAGCAACATTTTTTCAGCTGAATCTGGTAATGTGGCTGTGAACAAGTTGAGGAGACTATATTACTTGGTGTAAATCTATATTACCTTAGATTGTAAACTGTAATGATCAAAACATATAGTTTCAGTGGTTGTAAAGATGGGGGGAGGTCATTCAGTAGTATAGATCAGGTCTGTCTGTAATGAAGAGATGCTCTGCTTTTTTGACACCACACTCCACAAAGCAAGTCCTCTAGTTGTTTCTTATCTATTGTCCAGTCGGGTGGGCAAGTCACGTGCTGACCTTTGTTCCTTTATTATGTCTTTGTGTTAGTTTGGTCAGGGCGTGAGTTGGGGTGGGTAGTCTAGGTTCTTTTTTCTATGTTGTATTTCTGTGTTTGGCCTTGTATGGTTCTCAATCGGAGGCAGCTGTCGATCGTTGTCTCCGATTGAGAATCATACTTAGGTAGCCTGTTTTCCCCATGTTGGTTGTGGGTGATTGTTTCCATGTCAGTGTTTGCTCCATACGGGACTGTGTCGGTTTCCACTATTCTCTTATTCTTTTGTTTTCTGTGTTCAGTGATATTTCATTAAAATTCAAATTATATTATGGACACTTACTACGCTGCACCTCCTCTTCTCCTTCACCAGACGAAAACCGTTACACCCTGACCTTAGAGAGACTTTTTTATTTCTCTATTTGTTTAGGTCGGGGTGTGAGTTGGGTTGGCATTCTAGATTTTCTATTTCTTTGTTGGCCTGGTATGGTTCCCAATCAGAGGCAGCTGTCTATCGTTGTCTCTGATTGGGGATCATACTTAGGCAGCCTTGTTTCTCACCTTAGTTTGTGGGATCTTGGTTTTTGTGTAGTGCCTGTGAGCAATCCAGTCGTTACGTCTCGTTTGCTGTTTATTGTTTTTGTTGGTGAGTTTCATTTACATTAACATGTGGAGCTCTATGTACGCTGCTGATGCAGACGATCGTGACACAACGAAAGACCTAGTTAAGCTGCAGCTGGCCCAGAACAGAGCAGCATGTTTTGCTCTTAATTGTAATCAGAGGGCTGATATAAATACTATGCATGCCCAGTCTATCTTGGTTAAGAGTTGAGAAGAGATTGACTGCATCTCTTCTTATTTTATTATAAGAAACATCAATGTGTCAAATCCTAAATTGTTTGCGTAGTCACCTTACACACAGCTCTGACACACACACTTAGCCCACCAGACATGCCCCTCAGGGATCTTTTCACAGTCCCCAAATCAAGAGTCATTCTTGCATGGGAACTACCTTAAAATCTCATATTGCTCAAATAAACAGCAAACCTGCTTTTTAGAAACAGATAAAAGCAACACCTTGCGGCACAACTCCTCTCCCCGATTTGATATTTTGTTTTGCTACGTGTGCCTTTTATTTTTATTGAGGTGTTCCTGTCCTTGAGCTGTTCTTGTCTCTTGACGTTCTGCATTATGTCATTCTGTATTATGTTTCATGTTTTGTGTGTTGGACCCCAGGAAGAGTATCTTCTGCTTTCGCAACAGCTAATGGGGATCCTAATAAAATACCGTAAATATCAAATACCAAACTGTCTCGCCGAGCTGGTTCTTTGAACTGTGCTTGTGTTGTATGATGGGTAGTCTGACCGGAAGTATTTGCAGCTACTTGTACCAGCTCCAGTTGCTTTGGCTGTTAACCTGTTATTAGATCTCTTAGTATATATTCATAACGTATCTCAGAGTAAGAGAGCTGATTTAGGATCAGATCCCTTGACCTTTTAATCTATTTAATTATGATCTAAACTGATCCTAGATCAGCCCTTCTATGTGAAATCTGATCTGCCTTCGTCCGTCCTGCCCGTCTTCTACCACGTTGCTGTTTGCTGAACGTTCCCAGCTCTGTGTATGTTTCTGATGAGTTGTCTCCTTCCTGTCTTTCCATAGATTGACAGGGTTCCAGCTGCCCTCGCCCATAGTGAGCACAGGACCCAGGCTAACACTGTGGCTGCTGTCAGACTATGCTGTCAGTGGACAAGGCTTCAAGGCCATCTATGAAGGTAACATCTTATACTGAAAAAAAGTCTTACAAAACCTATAGAGGTAACATATGCCTCCCTCTCTCGCTCTCCCTCTCTCTCTCTCTCTCTCTCTTTCTCGCTCTCTCTCTCTCTCTCCCTGTCCCTATCACTATCAATCTCTCTCGCTCTCTCCCTCTCTTTTCTCTCTCTCTCTCTCTCTCTCTCTCTCTCTGTCTGTAAATATACATAAAGCATCAGGAAACAGGTCAACATCACCTCTGAGCACATCGTACAGACAATATACTGTAACCTACTGTACTCCTCGGGCTGTGGCGGGCATTTTGTCAGACGGTAACAGTCATGCAAATAACTGCTGGTCATTAACATAAACACATGAAGTATCTCATGTAGTAGTATCTCATCTAGTAGAATCTCATGTAGTAGAATATCATGTAGTATCTCGTGTAATGGTATCTCATATAGTAGTATCTCATGTAGTAGTATCTCATGTAGTAGAATCTCATGTAGTATCTCGTGTAGTGGTATCTCATATAGTAGTATCTCATGTAGTAGTATCTCATGTAGTAGAATCTCATGTACAATCTCATATAGTAGTATCTCATGTAGTAGAATATCATGTAGTATCTCGTGTAGTGGTATCTCATATAGTAGTATCTCATGTAGTAGTATCTCATGTAGTAGAATCTCATGTACAATCTCATATAGTAGTATCTCATGTCGTAGAATCTCATGTACAATCTCATGAAGTAGTATCTTCTGTAGTTTCTCAAGTAGTATCTCATGTAGTAGTATCTCGTGTAGTTTCTCAAGTAGTATCTCATGTAGTTTCTCATGTAGTAGTATCTCATAGCCCCAAGCCACTGTTGCAGACCTTTGGAACATCTACATTTTATAATGTATATCCATGTAACATAGGCTTCATCTTTACAATAAATCCATTGTTTATTTTAAGCAAAAGTCTAAGGAAACATTAGCCTATGATATGTAGGACATTTTCATAGGGACGGAATAGCATATTCTTGGTCCGGCTCTGCCAAATGGCTGCGGGCTACACTAGTTCATTTAGCAGACAAACGATTTCTGAGGGAGTGTGCACATTCTGTGTTGAGAAGTTAACAAAGTGATCATTTGAAACAGGTTCTCCTATATGCATTAATTTAGAGTTATTTATGAAAATTCAGTTGTGATACAATCCTTAGGCTATATGTTATGATTTCTAATACATTCTAGGGCTGCATGATGTGACTATTTGAAGAAGAAAAAACTCACATGAAAGGAATGCGCTCTGCTCTGTTTCTTGTGCAGGCTGTACACACTTCATCAGTCTCTCATTCACAGTTTGGCAATATATTGATAATATTCTCTACACATCAGACTATTCTCAATTTAATCTGTTTTTACATATTTCCTACTGATAAAGATGAGGACAAACCTTTTTTAGACTGTCCAACATAAAACAAAGTAATCAACACTAGAATAGAGAATAGAGGAAGGGCTTCCTGCTGTTACGCTTATAACAGGTAGACTACACCAGTTGTAAAGCGGATGAATGTGTTGAGCATCAAATAGGCAGAAGGACCAAGCTTGGATCCTCTTTTAACCTCTCTATTGGATTAGCTGTCTCTTCTCCTTTAACCTCGCTAGCATCCCGCCTGGCCGACATCCGGTGATGCAGAGCGCCAAATTCAAATACAGAAATACTCATTATAAAAATTCTGAAAAGATACAACTATTAAACATAGGTTTAAAGATGAATTTCTCGTGAATCCAACCACGGTGTCCGTTTTCAAAAATGCTTTACGGCGAAAGGATACCTTACAATTACTTGAGAACTTAGCCCAGCAGACAAATCATTACAAAACAGATCATTTACATATATTAATATTACACATGTGAAATTAGTTCAGGGGGGTAACTATTTAACCTGTATGCACTTGAATAGCAAATGGAGGATTGCTTTCCCACACTTCATTTTCATGCCAGCCAGGCTACTCTGGCAATGAAGCGAAGCAATTTGCTTAAAATTAGGATATATTATATAAGGATCTACGCTGAGAGACGGGAGTGAGTACGTTCAGGGAGTGAGTATGTTCAGAGAGTGAGTATGTTCAGGGAGTGAGTATGTTCAGGGAGTGAGTATGTTCAGGGAGTGAGTATGTTCAGGGAGTGAGTACGTTCAAGGAGTGAGTACGTTCAGGGAGTGAGTACGTTCAGAGAGAGAGTATGTTCAGAGAGTGAGTACGTTCAGGGAGTGAGTATGTTCAGAGAGTGAGTATGTTCAGGGAGTGAGTATGTTCAGGGAGTGAGTATGTTCAGGGAGTGAGTATGTTCAGGGAGTGAGTACTTAAAAAAACAAAAACAAAAACAAAACAAGAAACACAAACAGCGCACCGACATGAAGCAGCAACAATGACGACTGGGGAAGAAACCAAAGGGGGAGACATATAAAGGGCAGGTAATCAAGGAGGTGACGGAGTCCAGATGAGTGTCATTATGCGCGTCACGTTGGTGTGTTCCCTAGCGAACAGCCTGGTGACCTAGAGGCCGGAGAGAGAGGTACACGTGACAGCCTGGTGACCTAGAGGCCGGAGAGGGAGGTACACGTGACAGCCTGGTGACCTAGAGGCCGGAGAGGGAGGTACACGTGACAGCCTGGTGACCTAGAGGCCGGAGAGAGAGGTACACGTGACAGCCTGGTGACCTAGAGGCCGGAGAGGGAGATACACGTGACAGCCTGGCGACCTAGAGGCCAGAGAGGGAGGTACACGTGACAGCCTGGTGACCTAGAGGCCAGAGAGGGAGGTACACGTGACAGCCTGGTGACCTAGAGGCCGGAGAGGGAGGTACACGTGACAGCCTGGTGACCTAGAGGCTGAAGAGGGAGGTACACGTGACAGCCTGGTCACCTAGAGGCCGGAGAGGGAGGTACACGTGACAGCCTGGTGACCTAGAGGCCGGAGAGGGAGGTACACGTGACAGCCTGGTGACCTAGAGGCTGGAGAGGGAGGTACATGTGACAGCCTGGCAACCTAGAGGCCGGAGATGGAGTCCAACTTGACAAGCTGTAGAAAACTGATGGGATCCTTCACTTTTTATCCCTTAACCCACATTTTCCACCTGCAGAAATGTGATTAACATAATGAAAAAAATCCCCATTAAAATCCATCTGTTGGAGATAAAGATGTCTGGGGTTTTTTGCATCCTCCAACATGCCCCTTCCTCATCGCGTTGAAAGGTGGTAGAGCGAGAGCAGTTTGTCAGACCATGAGCCATCCCGAAAATTGGTCTTCTCACGAAATGTCTTGTAGTGTCCGTTTGACCTACAGACTGTTATGAAATATGAGTCTCTTGCTCACTCAGTTTTAATCTAGGACGCCCACAAGACTCACAAGACTCACAAGACTCTTCTGAAGGTCCCCGATACCTGTAAAAAAAATAAAAAATAAAAAAATGTATGGAAGTAAATTTGGAGATAAATGAGTCCCTAAAATAAGGACATCCTGATCTTTCTTGTATCTCTCAAATAAAGTCCAGACACTTCAAAACAAGAGGGTTCGTAGATTGCCATCAAAACACTGTTTCTCTCTGCAATTGCATAGAATAGCCTATAGAAAGAACATATGGTTTATAGGAACACATATTTCATTCCATGCATCATTATGAGGAGCCGGATGACTGTTCACTGTAGAGCAGCTGTTCCGGTTCCACTCAATGTCTGAATGCCAGAACTTCCATGATGCTGAGTACAGGGCCATTAGGACCTGATGGAGGGATAATGGAGCCCTGAGTACCGGGCCATTAGGGCCTGATGGAGGGGGAATAGAGCCCTGAGTACCAGGCCATTAGGACCTGATGGAGGGACAATAGAGCCCTGAGTACCAGGCCATTAGGACCTGATGGAGGGACAATAGAGCCCTGAGTACCAGGCCATTAGGACCTGATGGAGGGACAATAGAGCCCTGAGTACCAGGCCATTAGGACCTGATGGAGGGACAATAGAGCCCTGAGTACCAGGCCATTAGGACCTGATGGAGGGACAATAGAGCCCTGAGTACCAGGCCATTAGGACCTGATGGAGGGACAATAGAGCCCTGAGTACCAGGCCATTAGGACCTGATGGAGGGACAATAGAGCCCTGAGTACCAGGCCATTAGGACCTGATGGAGGGACGATAGAGCCCTGAGTACCAGGCCATTAGGACCTGATGGAGGGGGAATAGAGCCCTGAGTACCAGGGCATTAGGACCTGATGGAGGGACAATAGAGCCCTGAGTACCAGGCCATTAGGACCTGATGGAGGGACAATAGAGCCCTGAGTACCAGGCCATTAGGACCTGATGGAGGGACAATAGAGCCCTGAGTACCAGGCCATTAGGACCTGATGGAGGGACAATAGAGCCCTGAGTACCAGGCCATTAGGACCTGATGGAGGGACAATAGAGCCCTGAGTACCAGGCCATTAGGACCTGATGGAGGGACGATAGAGCCCTGAGTACCAGGCCATTAGGACCTGATGGAGGGACAATAGAGCCCTGAGTACCAGGCCATTAGGACCTCATGGAGGGACAATAGAGCCCTGAGTACCAGGCCATTAGGACCTGATGGAGGGACAATAGAGCCCTGAGTACCAGGCCATTAGTACCTGATGGAGGGACAATAGAGCCCTGAGTACCAGGCCATTAGGACCTGATGGAGGGACAATAGAGCCCTGAGTACCAGGCCATTAGGACCTGATGGAGGGACAATAGAGCCCTGAGTACCAGGCCATTAGGACCTGATGGAGGGACAATAGAGCCCTGAGTACCAGGCCATTAGGACCTGATGGAGGGACAATAGAGCCCTGAGTACGGTCATGAAATGGTTACGGTCACCTTAACAGATCTATGTATTCTCCGTCTAGATCAGTTTTCCACTATAATATGGATATATGCACTCCCCAGTCTGATCAGCATACTCACTAAAGAACATTACATAATCAATGTGCTTTAGGCCAATTATATTACTGTGCATGTTTCGATTTAGGGCCAGAGAGGAGATTGAGATGTGCAAAGAGGCTTTCTTTCTTTCCCTGCCTGGAGGCAGGAGAGAGAGGAGAGAGAGAGCGAGAGAGAGGTGATATTAACAGAGAGGTGACATTAACAGAGAGGTGATATTAACAGAGAGGTGATATTAACAGAGAGGTGACATTAACAGAGAGGCAGAGGTGTTATTAACAGAGAGAGAGGTGATATTAACAGAGAGAGGTGATATTAACAGAGAGAGAGGTGATATTTACAGAGAGGTGATATTAACAGAGAGGGAGAGGTGATATTAACATAGAGAGAGGTGATATTTACAGAGAGGTGATATTAACAGAGAGGGAGAGGTGATATTAACATAGAGAGAGGTGATATTAACAGAGAGAGAGGTGATATTAACAGAGAGAGAGGTGATATTAACAGAGAGGTGATATTAACAGAGAGAGGTGATATTAACAGAGAGAGAGAGGTGATATTAACAGAGAGAGAGGTGATATTAACATAGAGAGAGGTGATATTAACAGAGAGAGAGGTGATATTAACAGAGAGAGAGGTGATATTAACAGAGAGGTGATATTAACAGAGAGAGAGGTGATATTAACAGAGAGAGAGGTGATATTAACAGAGGTGATATTAACAGAGAGGTGATATTAGACATTAACAGAGAGGTGATATTAACAGAGAGGTGATATTAACAGAGAGGTGATATTAGACATTAACAGAGAGGTGATATTAACAGAGAGGTGATATTAGATATTAACAGAGAGGTGATATTAACAGAGAGGTGATATTAGATATTAACAGAGAGGTGATATTAACAGAGAGGTGATATTAGACATTAACAGAGAGGTGATATTAACAGAGAGGTGATATTAGATATTAACAGAGAGGTGATATTAGACATTAACAGAGATGTGATATTAACAGAGAGGTGATTTTTAAATTTTTTATTTTACCTTTATTTAACTAGGCAAGTCAGATAATTAAGAACAAATTGTTATTTTCAATGACGGCCTAGGAACAGTGGGAACAGCCCCTGTTCAGGGGCAGAAGGACAGATTTGTACCTTGTCAGATCGGGGGTTTGAACTTGCATCCTTCCGGTTACGAGACCAACTCTATAACCACTAGGCTACCCTGTCGCCCCAGGGGACTACCATCTAATGAGGGGGACGACCATCTAGTGAGAGAGACGACCATCTAATGAGAGAGACTACCATCTAATGAGAGAGACTACCATCTAATGAGAGAGACTACCATCTAATGAGGTGGACTGCCATCTAATGAGAGAGACTTCCATCTAGTGAGAGAGACTACCATCTAATGAGAGAGACTACCATCTAATGAGAGAGACGACCATCTAATGAGTGAGACTACCATCTAATGAGTGAGACTACCATCTAATGAGAGAGACTACCATCTAATGAGGGGGACTAGCATCTAATGAGAGAGACTACCATCTAATGAGAGAGACTACCATCTAATGAGAGAGACTACCATCTAATGAGAGAGACTACCATCTAATGAGGGGGACTACCATCTAATGAGAGAGACTACCATCTAATGAGAGAGACTACCATCTAGTGAGAGAGACTACCATCTAATGAGAGAGACTACCATCTAATGAGAGAGACTACCATCTAGTGAGAGAGACGACCATCTAATGAGGGGGACTACCATCTAATGAGAGAGACTACCATCTAATGAGGGGCACTACCATCTAATGAGGGGGACTACCATCTAATGAGAGAGACTTCCATCTAGTGAGAGAGACTACCATCTAATGAGGGGGACTACCCTCTAGTGAGAGAGAATACCATCTAATGAGAGAGACTACCATCTAATGAGAGAGACTACCATCTAATTAGAGAGACTACCATCTAATGAGAGAGACTACCATCTAGTGAGTGGGACTACCATCTAGTGAGAGAGACTACCATCTAATGAGAGAGACGACCATCTAATGAGTGAGACTACCATCTAATGAGTGAGACTACCATCTAATGAGAGAGACTACCATCTAATGAGGGGGACTACCATCTAATGAGAGAGACTACCATCTAATGAGAGAGACTACCATCTAGTGAGGGGGACTACCATCTAGTGAGAGAGACTACCATCTAATGAGGGAGACTACCATCTAATGAGAGAGACTACCATCTAATGATGGAGACTACCATCTAATTGTGGAGACTACCATCTAGTGAGAGAGACTACTATCTAATGAGGGAGACTACCATCTAATGAGAGAGACTACCATCTAATGAGAGAGACTACCATCTAATGATGGAGACTACCATCTACTGATGGAGACTACCATCTAGTGAGAGAGACTACCATCTAATGAGAGAGACTACCATCTAATGAGGGGGATTAACATCTAATGAGAGAGACTACCATCTAATGATGGGTTCTACCATCTAGTGAGAGAGACTACCATCTATTGAGAGGGACTACCATCTAATGAGAGAGACTACCATCTAATGAGGGAGACTACCATCTAATGAGGGAGACTACCATCTAATGAGAGATACTTCCATCTCGTGAGAGAGACTACCATCTAATGAGAGAGACTACCATCTAATGAAGGGGACTACCATCTAATGAGAGAGACTACCATCTAATGAGAGAGACTACCATCTAATGAGGGGGACTACCATATAATGAGAGAGACTACCATCTAATGAGGGGGACTACCATCTAATGAGAGAGACTACCATCTAATGAGAGAGAGTACCATATAATGAGAGAGACTACCATCTAATGAGAGAGACTACCATCTAATGAGGGGGACTACCATCTAATGAGAGAGACTACCATCTAATGAGAGAGACTACCATCTAGTGAGAGAGACTACCATCTAGTGAGAGAGACTACCATCTAATGAGAGAGACTACCATCTAGTGAGAGAGACGACCATCTAATGAGGGGGACTACCATCTAATGAGAGAGACTACCATCTAATGAGGGGGACTACCATCTAATGAGGGGGACTACCATCTAATGAGAGAGACTACCATCTAGTGAGAGAGACGACCATCTAGTGAGAGAGACTACCATCTAATGAGAGAGACTACCATCTAATGAGAGAGACTACCATCTAATGAGAGAGACTACCATCTAATGAGGGGGACTACCATCTAATTAGAGAGACCACCATCTAATGAGGGGGACTACCATCTAATTAGAGAGACTACCATCTAATGAGGGGGACTACCATCTAATTGAACAATGAAGTTAGTTGCTTAAGTGGAGTACTTGGCCAAATTAGGACAGAGAGGAAGGAGCAAGAGGGGCCCGAAGGCAATAAACTCTCTTCCAAATGTATAATTGCTCCCCTCAAGGAAGGCTGTCTGTGAATGTCTGCATAGCTGATGGAAGATTATCGTATAAACTAGTTAGGGTAGCATATGTAAGATGTTGTGTTACCCTTCCAGATATCCCTGCATCTCTCTCTCTGTCTTTCTCTCTGTCTTTCTCTCTGTTTCTCTCTCTCTCTCTCTCTCTCTCTCTCTCTCTCTCTCTCTCTGTCTCTCTCTCTCTCTCCTCTCTCTCTCTCTCTCTCTCTCTCTCTCTCTCTGTCTCTCTCTCTGTCTCTCTCTCTCTCTCTCTCTCCCCTCTCTCTCTCTCTCTCTCTCTCTGTATCTCTGTATCTCTCTGTCTCTCTCTCTCTCTCTCTCCCTCTCTCTCTCTCTCTCTCTCTCTCTCCCTCTCTGTCTCTCTCTGTCTCACTCTCTCTCTCTCTCTCTCTCTATGTCTCTCTCTCTCTGTCTCTCTGTCTCTCTCTCTGTCTCTCTCTCTGTCTCTCACTCTCTCTCTGTCTCTCTCTGTCTCTCTCTGTCTCTCTCTGTCTCTCTCTCTGTCTCTCTCTCTCTCTCTCCCTCTGTCTGTCTGTCTGTCTGTCTGTCTGTCTGTCTGTCTGTCTGTCTGTCTGTCACTTGTTAGATTAAACGTGAGCAATAGTCAGAGGCTGAATGAATTAATCGCATACAGAGAAAACACATTACCGTGTTGAGGTGGCTCCATTAGTGGACGTGTTGTCTCTTTGTGCTTGTCTTTATCTTTTGTACCTCAAGCATCTCCCTGAACTCTCCATCCTTTGGATAAAAGTGTCTGTTAAATGTTATATATATATATATTGTATGACAATAATACTAATAATTTGATGACTATAATTGTTTAGTTGTTTAATTGTCAACGCTAGTATGGTCTTATGTACCTGTTGCTGATATTTTTTAGATACATCCAAAAAACACATATTAAATTCATACAGGGAGTCAGTCAGTGACATGAATGGCCCAGATAACCCATTTCCTCTTCCTGTAACTCAAACACATTTCATCTAAATCCCAGAACAAAAGGCTTTTGTAATATTCAGCCATACAGAGAGACCTCACACATCAGGTCATGTATACAGAGAGACCTCACACATCAGGTCATATATACATAGAGACCTCACACATCAGGTCATATATACAGAGAGACCTCACACATCAGGTCATATATACAGAGAGACCTCACACATCAGGTCATATATACAGAGAGACCTCACACATCAGGTCATGTATACAGAGAGACCTCACACATCAGGTCATATATACAGAGAGACCCAGAGACCCAGAGACTCAGAGAACTCAGAGAACAGCATGTTTCTCCAAACTGAGTCTTTCCAGGAGCAGTGTTCTCTGTTTTCAGTCACACACACACACACACACACACACACACACACATACACACACACACACACACACACACACACACACTAGCCACAGTGCATTACCCGGTCCTATCACCTGAAAGAGATGAGCAAGAGAAACAGGTTTCTGTCAGGGTCTGAAACCTCAGTGTCTTGTAGTTTAGCATTCATGTTACCGTAAGATCTTAATGGAGTTGGAGGGAGAGAGAGAGGTGGATTGGTGGAAACAGTCCGTCTGTCCGTCTGTCCGTCTGTCTTCATGTCATGTCCTAACCATAGAAAGCCTTTATTTTCTATGGTGGAGTAGGGCAGGGCGTGACTGGGGGGGGGGGGGGGGGTGTTGTAATTATTATTTCTATGTGCGTTCTATGTTTTCTATTTCTTTGTTGGTCGGGTGTGGTTCCCAATCAGAGGCAGCTGTCTATCGTTGTCTCTGACTGGGGATCATACTTAGGCAGCCTTGTTTCCCACCTTAGTTTGTGGGATCTTGTTTTTGTATTGTTGCTTTTGAGCCCTTCAACGTTCATTTGTTTGTTACTCTTTATTGTTTTTGTTGCTGGTTCACATTTATAATAAATTATGATGGACCCAAACCACGCTGCACTTTGGTCCACTCCTTATAACGATTGTGACTGTGTGTGTATGTCTGTGTATTGGCCTGCATTGGAAATTGTGTGTGTGTGTGTGTGTGTGTGTGTGTGTGTGTGTGTGTGTGTGTGTGTGTGTGTGTGTGTGTGTGTGTGTGTGTGTGTGTGTGTGTGTGTGTGTGTGTGTGTGTGTGTGTGTGTGTGTGTGTGTGTGTGTGCGTGCGTGGCTGTGAGAAAGCAGTGAGACTTACGGTCGGTATCTACTGGGTTTCCCGATGTCAGACAGCCTCCTAATCAAATGTTATGACACCTGCTTGGTAAACAACAGGTGTAGACCAACAGTGAAATGCTCACGGGCCCTTCTGCAGTGTCTGCTCTCAGCCGTCTATGAGGACAGAGATGTGCACAACGCTGCATATTGCTGCACTATTTATACACTGAGGCCGCATCCCAAACGGATCTCTAACCCCTATTTAGTGCATAGGGCAGGGTATAGGCTGCCATTTGGGATATGGAAACCACCGTTGTCTTCAGATACTTGTCTTTCCTCCTCTCCTTTAACTCCTATTGGATTAGCTGTCTCCTCTCCTTTACCTCCTATTGGAAGCTGTCTCCTCTCCTTTACCTCCTATTGGATTAGCTGTCTCCTCTCCTTTAACTCCTATTGGATTAGCTGTATCCTCTCCTGTAACTCCTATTGGATTAGCTGTCTCCTCTCCTTTACCTCCTATGGGATTAGCTGTCTCCTCTCCTTTACCTCCTATTGGATTAGCTGTCTCCTCTCCTTTACCTCCTATTGGATTAGCTGTCTCCTCTCCTTTAACTCCTATTGTATTAGCTGTCTCCTCCTCTCCTTTAACTCCTATTGGATTAGCTGTCTCCTCTCCTTTAACTCCTATTGGATTGACTGTCTCCTCTCCTTTACCTCCTATTGGATTAGCTGTCTCCTCCTCTCCTTGAACTCCTATTGGATTAGCTGTCTCCTCTCCTTGAACTCCTATTGGATTGGCTGTCTACTCTCCTTTAATTCCTATTGGATTAGCTGTCTACTCTCCTTTAACTCCTATTGGATTGGCTGTCTACTCTCCTTTAACTCCTATTGGATTAGCTGTCTCCTCTCCTTTACCTCCTATTGGATTGGCTGTCTACTCTCCTTTAACTCCTATTGGATTAGCTGTCTCCTCTCCTTTACCTCCTATTGGATTAGCTGTCTCCTCTCCTTTAACTCCTATTGGATTAGCTGTCTCCTCTCCTTTAACTCCTATTGGATTAGCTGTCTCCTCCTCTCCTTTAACTCCTATTGGATTAGCTGTCTCCTCTCCTTTAACTCCTATTGTATTAGCTGTCTCCTCCTCTCCTTTAACTCCTATTGGATTAGCTGTCTCCTCTCCTTTAACTCCTATTGTATTAGCTGTCTCCTCCTCTCCTTTAACTCCTATTGGATTAGCTGTCTCCTCTCCTTTAACTTTAACAACACAGGGATGCCGATAGAGGACAGGGGGCTGCGGGACAGAACGTTGTGGGTTCGCAAACCAACGTGGACAAGAGTAGGAGGTGGAAAGATATTCTTTATAGTTGAAGCATTGTGTGAATCTATCATCGTATCTTCAGGTCAGAGAAAAAATGTATCTTTTATAAACATTATAAACATGCAATTCTATGTCATTTGACATGTTATCATAATCTGTTTTAATAATAAATTACCTAAATGAATGGACAGAGAGATATAGGTCTTGTTCATCTTATCATACACTATTTATACAACAGTATGGGGACACCACTTAAAATCAGTGGATTCTGCTATTTCAGTCACACCTGTTTCTGACAGCAAGCACAGAGCCATGCAATCTCCATAGACAAACATTAGCAGGTGACATTTAACGTGGCACCATCACAGGATGTCACCTTTCCATCAAGTCAGTTCGTCAAATTTCTGCCCTGCTAGAGCTGCTCCAGTCACCTGTAAGTGCTGTTGTTGTGAAGTGGAAACCTCAAACATCTCAAAGTGGTTCGTCCCCCCGAGCTCACAGAACGGAACCGCAGAGTGCTAAACTGGTTGAAACAATCCCTGCCGAGTTCCAAACTGCCTCTGCATTAACGTCAGCACAAGAACTGTTTGTCGGGAGCTTCATGAAATGGGTTTCCATGGCCGAGCAGACGAACACAAGCCTAAGATCACCATGTGCAATACCAAGCGTTGGCTGAAGTGGTGTAAAGCTAGCCGCCATTGGACTCTGGAGCAGTGGAAACATATTCTCTGGAGTGATGAATCACGCTTCACCATCTGGCAGTCCCACGGACAAATCTGGGTTTGGCAGATGCCAGGAGAACGCTACATGCCCCAATGCATAGTGCCAACTGTAATGTTTGGTGGAGGATATTGGGGCTGTTTTTCATGGTTTTCAACTTTGTAGTTTGGGGAAGTCTGTTTCCTGCTTCAGTAGGACAACGCCCTTGTGCACAAAGTGAGGAAAATGGTTTGTCGAGATCGGTGTGGAAGAACTTTACTGGCCTGCACAGAGCCCTGACCTCAACCCCATTGAACACCTTAGGGATGAATTGGAACGCCGACTGCGAGCCAGGCCTAAGCACCCAACATCAGTGCCTGACCTCACTAATACTATTGTGCCTGAAGTGAAGCAAATCCCTGCAGCAATGCCCATGATTTTGGAATGAGATATTCGACGAGCAGGGGTCCACATACTTTTGGTCATGTAGTGTATTTCTCCAATGCCAAATCAGTGTGTCTTCTTTGCCATGAAAATATCCCTGTTTAGAAATAATTACATCTGAGAGATTATTAGGAGTCTAAGCAACGTACTTTCAAAATGTAGACCTGCCTTTCCACCCCAGACAGACTAGGGTCTACCTTTCCACCCCAGACAGAGTAGGCCTACCTTTCCACCCCAGACAGACTAGTGTCTACCTTTCCACCCCAGACAGAGTAGGACCTACCTTTCCACCCCCGACAGAGTAGGCCTACCTTTCCACCCCAGACAGAGTAGACCTACCTTTCCACCCCAGACAGAGTAGACCTACCTTTCCACCCCAGACAGAGTAGACCTACCTTTCCACCCCAGACAGAGTAGACCTACCTTTCCACCCCAGACAGAGTAGATCTACCTTTCCACCCCAGACAGAGTAGACCACCCTTTCCACCCCAGACAGACTAGGGCCTACCTTTCCACCCCAGACAGAGTAGGCCTACCTTTCCACCCCAGACAGAGTAGACCTACCTTTCCACCCCAGACAGAGTAGACCTACCTTTCCACCCCAGACAGAGTAGGTCTACCTTTCCACCCCAGACAGAGTAGGTCTACCTTTCCACCCCAGACAGAGTAGGGTCTACCTTTCCACCCCAGACAGAGTAGGGTCTACCTTTCCACCCCAGACAGAGTAGGGTCTACCTTTCCACCCCAGACAGAGTAGGGTCTACCTTTCCACCCCAGACAGAGTAGACCTACCTTTCCACCCCCGACAGAGTAGACCTACCTTTCCACCCCCGACAGAGTAGACCTACCTTTCCACCCCAGACAGAGTAGACCTACCTTTCCACCCCAGACAGAGTAGACCTACCTTTCCACCCCAGACAGAGTAGACCTACCTTTCCACCCCAGACAGAGTAGGGCCTACCTTTCCACCCCAGACAGAGTAGAACTACCTTTCCACCCCAGACAGAGTAGGTCTACCTTTCCACCCCAGACAGAGTAGACCTACCTTTCCACCCCAGACAGAGTAGGCCTACCTTTCCACCCCAGACAGAGTAGCCCTACCTTTCCACCCCAGACAGAGTAGCCCTACCTTTCCACCCCAGACAGAGTAGACCTACCTTTCCACCCCAGACAGAGTAGGTCTACCTTTCCACCCCAGACAGAGTAGACCTACCTTTCCACCCCAGACAGAGTAGACCTACCTTTCCACCCCAGACAGAGTAGGCCTACCTTTCCACCCCAGACAGAGTAGGACCTACCTTTCCACCCCAGACAGAGTAGGATCTACCTTTCCACCCCAGACAGAGTAGGGTCTACCTTTCCACCCCAGACAGAGTAGACCTGCCTTTCCACCCCAGACAGAGTAGGACCTACCTTTCCACCCCAGACAGAGTAGGATCTACCTTTCCACCCCAGACAGACTAGGCGACCGACGCAGACAAATGTAAACTTGAACAGCTGGCTACTCTTCTGTGGTTTAACCCAATGAGAGAAGGTCACAAGTGTTTCCCTAAAAGCTGTCTGGATTTAAACACTCTTCTATTGGACAGAAAGTGAATCGCTTTAATCAATTGATAGTGACAGAATTAGATATACTTCCCAAGCAAAGTAAATGTCTTCTCTGTAGCTCAGCTTCTGAATGTCAAAGAAACTAACCAATGACATTCCCATATGAATCAGAGTCACGTCTTTCTGTGGTGTTTTACAGCTTGTTTCTGGCATAAAGCATTAAGGACCAAGCACTGTTCTAGATCGCTTGATCTAATTGGATACAATTAACAAAGGGTCCTGTGCTTCTTGCCAAGTTCTTTAATAACAAGGAAGACTTATGGCATAGCCTCTTATAACCCCTCAATTACAGACTTGGTTAAAACTTAAACAGCCCTTCACTGACACGGAGGTGGGACCTTTAAATTCACTGACACGGAGGTGGGACCTTTAAATTCACTGACACGGAGGTGGAACCTTTAAATTCACTGACACGGAGGTGGGACCTTTAAATTCACTGACACGGAGGTGGGACCTTTAAATTCACTGACACGGAGGTAGGACCTTTAAATTCACTGACACGGAGGTATTATGTTTAAATTCACTGACACGGAGGTGGGACCTTTAAATTCACTGACACGGAGGTGGGACCTTTAAATTCACTGACACGGAGGTATTATGTTTAAATTCACTGACACGGAGGTATTATGTTTAAATTCACTGACACGGAGGTGGGACCTTTAAATTCACTGACACGGAGGTGGGACGTTTAAATTCACTGACACGGAGGTATTATGTTTAAATTCACTGACACGGAGGTGGGACGTTTAAATTCACTGACACGAAGGTGGGACATTTAAATTCACTGACACGGAGGGATGATGTTTAAATTCACTGACACGAAGGTGGGACATTTAAATTCACTGACACTGAGGTGGGACGTTTAAATTCACTGACACGAAGGTGGGACATTTAAATTCACTGACACGGAGGGATGATGTTTAAATTCACTGACACGAAGGTAGGACATTTAAATTCACTCACACGGAGGTGGGACATTTAAATTCACTGACACGGAGGTGGGACATTTAAATTCACTGACACGGAGGTGGGACATTTAAATTCACTGACACGGAGGTAGGACCTTTAAATTCACTGACACGGAGGTGGGACCTTTAAATTCACTGACACGGAGGTGGGACGTTTAAATTCACTGACATGGAGGTGGGACGTTTAAATTCACTGACACGGAGGTGGGACCTTTAAATTCACTGACACGGAGGTGGGACGTTTAAATTCACTGACATGGAGGTGGGACGTTTAAATTCACTGACACGGAGGTGGGACGTTTAAATTCACTCACACGGAGGTGGGACCTTTAAATTCACTGACACGGAGGTGGGACGTTTAAATTCACTGACACTGAGGTATTATGTTTAAATTCACTGACACGGAGGTGGGACCTTTAAATTCACTGACACGGAGGTGGGACGTTTAAATTCACTGACACGGAGGGATGATGTTTAAATTCACTGACATGGAGGTGGGACCTTTAAATTCACTGACACGGAGGTGGGACGTTTAAATTCACTGACACGGAGGGATGATGTTTAAATTCACTGACACGGAGGTGGGACCTTTAAATTCACTGACACGGAGGGATGATGTTTAAATTCACTGACACGGAGGGATGATGTTTAAATTCACTGACACGGAGGGATGATGTTTAAATTCACTGACACGGAGGGATGATGTTTAAATTCACTGACACGGAGGGATGATGTTTAAATTCACTGAAATGGATGTGGGACCTTTAAATTCACTGACACGGAGGGATGATGTTTAAATTCACTGACACGAAGGTAGGACATTTTAAGAGTGCATGGTAGTGGAGGAACTGACCGACAGATCTAAGGATATTTAATATCTTTATATTTTTTAGGTTTTTATTTTACCTTTATTTAACTAGGCAAGTCAATTAAGAACGAATTCTTATTTTCAATGACGGCCTAGGAACAGTGGGTTAACTATCTGTTCAGGGGCAGAACGACAGATTTGTACCTTGTCAGCTCGGGGGTTTGAACTTGCAACCTTTCAGTTACTAGTCCAATGCTCTAACCACTAGGCTACAATGCCCCCTCTACACTCTTACCACTAGGCTATCCTACCCCCTCTACACTCTAACCACTAGGCTACCCTGCCCCCTCTACACTCTAACCACTAGGCTACCCTGCCCCCTCTACACTCTAACCACAGGGCTACCCTGCCCCCCCATCTGTCAAGCAGGTAGGCTACCCTGCCCCCTCTACTCTCTAACCACTAGGTTACCTGCCCCCTCTACACTCTAACCACTAGGCTACCCTGCCCCCTCTACACTCTAACCACTAGGCTACCCTGCCCCCTCTACTCTCTAACCACTAGGCTACCCTACCCCCTCTACACTCTAACCACTAGGCTACCCTGCCCCTTCTACTCTCTAACCTCTAGGCTATCTGCCTCCTCTACACTCTAACCACTAGGCTACCCTGCCACCTCTACACTCTAACCACTAGGCTACCTGCCACCTCCACACTCTAACCACTAGGCTACCCTGCCCCCTCTACTCTCTAACCACTAGTCTACCTGCCTCCTCTACACTCTAACCACTAGACTACCTGCCTCCTCTACACTCTAACCACTAGGCTACCCTGCCCCCTCTACTCTCTAACCACTAGGTTACCTGCCCCCTCTACACTCTAACCACTAGGCTACCCTGCCCCCCATCTGTCAAGCAGGTAGGCTACCCTGCCCCCTCTACACTCTAACCTCTAGGCTACCTGCCTCCTCTACACTCTAACCACTAGGCTACCTGCCTCCTCTACACTCTAACCACTAGGCTACCTGCCTCCTCTACACTCTAACCACTAGGTTACCTGCCACCCCAACACTCTAACCACTAGGCTACCTGCCTCCTCTACACTCTAACCACTAGGCTACCTGCCTCCTCTACACTCTAACCACTAGGCTACCCTGCCCATTGGTTATTAAGCTGCACAGCCATTGGTTAAGCTGCACAGCCATTGGTTAAGCTGCACAGCCATTGGTTAAGCTGCACAGCCATTGGTTAAGCTGCACAGCCATTGGTTAAGCTGCACAGCAATTGCTTAAGCTGCACAGCCATTGGTTACGCTGCACAGCCATTGGTTACGCTGCACAGCCATTGGTTACGCTGCACAGCCATTGGTTAAGCCTCACAGCCATTGGTTAAGCCTCACAGCCATTGGTTAAGCTGCACAGCCATTGGTTAAGCCTCACAGCCATTGGTTAAGCCTCACAGCCATTGGTTAAGCAGCACCCAAGTGTTTGATCAGCGTGAGCCGGGGCTCTGGGTTGGAGTATCCATTTCTGTGTGTAATACAGCCTCGTTGTATTTACACAATCCCAGCAGCTATCTTAGACATCTAACTTTGCTCTGTGCTTCTCCCAGCATGCAAATTGATTGAGACCACACTAAACAGCCCAATGTTAGCTACTCATGTACGTTTAAGGGCCAGCCGTGCTGCTGTGTTCTTAGCCAATTGTAATTTTCCTAAGTCCTTTATTGTGGCAACTTTCCACACGACTGAACAGTTTTCCAGGTGCGACAAAACTAGGGCCTGTAGGACCTGCCTTGTTGATAGTGCTGTTAAGAAGGTAGAAACTAGAGCCTGTAGGACCTGCCTTGTTGATAGTGCTGTTAAGAAGGTAGAAACTAGGGCCTGTAGGACCTGCCTTGTTGATAGTGCTGTTAAGAAGGTAGAAACTAGGGCCTGTAGGACCTGCCTTGTTGATAGTGCTGTTAAGAAGGTAGAAACTAGGGCCTGTAGGACCTGCCTTGTTGATAGTGCTGTTAAGAAGGTAGAAACTAGGGCCTGTAGGACCTGCCTTGTTGATAGTGTTGTTAAGAAGGCAGAGCAGTGCTTTATTATAGACAGACTTCTCCCCATCTTAGCAACTGTTGTATCAATATGTTTTTACCAGGACAGTTTAATAAGATGGGAATAAATAGAAAACCCGGATGCTGTTCATGATGGTGTCACTGCTATTTCTTAGGGGTGGCAGGTAGTCTAGTGGTTAGAGCTGGTAGTCTAGTGGTTAGAGCAGGTAGTCTAGTGGTTAGAGCAGGTAGTCTACTGGTTAGATCAGGTAGTCTAGTGGTTAGAGCAGGTAGCCTAGTGGTTAGAGAAGGTAGCCTAGTGGTTAGAGGCAGGTAGTCTAGTGGTTAGAGGCAGGTAGTCTAGTGGTTAGAGCAGGTAGTCTAGTGGTTAGAGCAGGTAGTCTAGTGGTTAGAGCAGGTAGTCTAGTGGTTAGAGCAGGTAGTCTAGTGGTTAGAGGCAGGTAGTCTAGTGGTTAGAGCAGGTAGTCTAGTGGTTAGAGCAGGTAGTCTAGTGGTTAGAGCAGGTAGTCTAGTGGTTAGAGCAGGTAGTCTAGTGGTTAGATGCAGGTAGTCTAGTGGTTAGAGGCAGGTAGTCTAGGGGTTAGAGGCAGGTAGTCTAGTGGCTAGAGGCAGGTAGTCTAGTGGTTAGAGGCAGGTAGTCTAGGGGTTAGAGGCAGGTAGTCTAGTGGTTAGAGGCAGGTAGTCTAGTGGTTAGAGGCAGGTAGTCTAGTGGTTAGAGGCAGGTAGTCTAGTGGTTAGAGCAGGTAGTCTAGTGGTTAGAGCAGGTAGCCTAGTGGTTAGAGCAGATAGTCTAGTGGTTAGAGGGGGGCAGGTAGCCTAGTGGTTAGAGGCAGGTAGCCTAGTGGTTAGAGACAGGTAGCCTCGTGCTTAGAGACAGGTAGCCTAGTGGTTAGAGGCAGGTAGCCTAGTGGTTAGAGCCAGGTAGCCTAGTGGTTAGAGGGGGGAGGCAGGTAGCCTAGTGGTTAGAGGCAGGTAGCCTAGTGGTTTGTGGGGGGAGGCAGGTAGCCTAGTGTTTAGAGGGGGGAGACAGGTAGTCTAGTGGTTAGAGGGGGGAGGCAGGTAGTCTAGTGGTTAGAGGCAGGTAGCCTAGTGGTTTGTGGGGGGAGGCAGGTAGCCTAGTGTTTAGAGGGGGAGGCAGGTAGTCTAGTGGTTAGAGGGGGAGGCAGGTAGTCTAGTGGTTAGAGGGGGAGGCAGGTAGTCTAGTGGTTAGAGGGGGAGGCAGGTAGTCTAGTGGTTAGAGGGGGAGGCAGGTAGTCTAGTGGTTAGAGGGGGGAGGCAGGTAGTCTAGTGGTTAGAGGGGGGAGGCAGTAAGAGGCTTAACACCCTCTGTGTTCTGTTAGACAGGTAACTCTTTATCCACATAATCAAATCAAATCAAATGTATTTGTCACATACACATGGTTAGCAGATGTTAATGCGAGTGTAGCGAAATGCTTGTGCTTCTAGTTCCGACAATGCAGTAATAACCAACAAGTAATCTAACTAACAATTCCAAAACTACTGTCTTATACACAGTGTAAGGGGATAAAGAATATGTACATAAGGATATATGAATGAGTGATGGTACAGAGCAGCATAGGCAAGATACAGTAGATGGTATCGAGTACAGTATATACATGTGAGATGAGTATGTAAACAAAGTGGCATAGTTAAAGTGGTTAGTGATACATGTATTACATAAGGATGCAGTCGATGATATAGAGTACAGTATATACGTATGCATATGAGATGAATAATGTAGGGTAAGTAACATTATTTAAGGTAGCATTGTTTAAAGTGGCTAGTGATATATTTACATCTTCTCTCATCAATTCCCATTATTAAAGTGGCTGGAGTTGAGTCAGTGTCAGTGTGTTGGCAGCAGCCACTCAATGTTAGTGGTGGCTGTTGAAGGGGGTGTAGAGGCTTAACACATACATGCTTCCATCAACAGACTACGATCGATAGCTTTCAAAGAGCCGCACTGAACTCTAACAAAACAGAGCCCACACTCTCTTCATCATCAGTTTCTCTCAGCCAATCATCAGTCGTTTGTGTAAGTGCTGTGCTTGTTGAGTAGTTAATATTAATATAGTTTATATTATAATAGTTAATATTGTTATTATTCTGTTGTCAGTTTGTTTGCTGTAAAAGAGCATTGTATCTGGTCAAACAATATTTTTTCCAAAAGTTTACTAAGGGTTGGTAACAGGCTGATTGGTGGGCTGTTTGAGCCAGTAAAGGGGGCTTTACTATTCTTAGGTAGAGGAAGGACTTGAGCTTCCCTCCAGGCCTGAGGTCACACGCTTTCTAGTTAGATTAAATGGATGATTGAAAGTTGCCCTTAATCTGGTAATAAATCAAATCTAGTGTTTCATATCTTAACATTTCTGTCATGCATTGTGACATTGTAGGAGAATAACCAACCTTTCAATGAATGGCAATACATTTCTTATATATATATATATATATATATTTTATTATTTGTTTACCTTTATTTAACTAGGCAAGTCAGATAAGAACACTTTTTTTTTCAACGACGGTCTAGGAACAGTGTGTTAACTGGTCTAGGAACAGTGTGTTAACTGGTCTAGGAACAGTGGGTTAACTGGTCTAGGAACAGTGTGTTAACTGGTCTAGGAACAGTGGGTTAACTGGTCTAGGAACAGTGGGTTAACTGGTCTAGGAACAGTGGGTTAACTGGTCTAGGAACAGTGGGTTAACTGGTCTAGGAACAGTGGGTTAACTGGTCTAGGAACAGTGAGTTAACTGGTCTAGGAACAGTGTGTTAACTGGTCTAGGAACAGTGGGTTAACTGGTCTAGGAACAGTGTGTTAACTGGTCTAGGAACAGTGGGTTAACTGGTCTAGGAACAGTGTGTTAACTGGTCTAGGAACAGTGGGTTAACTGGTCTAGGAACAGTGTGTTAACTGGTCTAGGAACAGTGGGTTAACTGGTCTAGGAACAGTGGGTTAACTGGTCTAGGAACAGTGTGTTAACTGGTCTAGGAACAGTGTGTTAACTGGTCTAGGAACAGTGTGTTAACTGGTCTAGGAACAGTGTGTTAACTGGTCTAGGAACAGTGGGTTAACTGGTCTAGGAACAGTGGGTTAACTGGTCTAGGAACAGTGAGTTAACTGGTCTAGGAACAGTGGGTTAACTGGTCTAGGAACAGTGTGTTAACTGGTCTAGGAACAGTGTGTTAACTGGTCTAGGAACAGTGGGTTAACTGGTATAGAAACAGTGGGTTAACTGGTCTAGGAACAGTGGGTTAACTGGTCTAGGAACAGTGTGTTAACTGGTCTAGGAACAGTGGGTTAACTGGTCTAGGAACAGTGGGTTAACTGGTCTAGGAACAGTGTGTTAACTGGTCTAGGAACAGTGTGTTAACTGGTCTAGGAACAGTGTGTTAACTGGTCTAGGAACAGTGTGTTAACTGGTCTAGGAACAGTGTGTTAACTGGTCTAGGAACAGTGGGTTAACTGGTCTAGGAACAGTGGGTTAACTGGTCTAGGAACAGTGGGTTAACTGGTCTAGGAACAGTGGGTTAACTGGTCTAGGAACAGTGTGTTAACTGGTCTAGGAACAGTGTGTTAACTGGTCTAGGAACAGTGGGTTAACTGGTATAGAAACAGTGTGTTAACTGGTCTAGGAACAGTGGGTTAACTGGTCTAGGAACAGTGTGTTAACTGGTCTAGGAACAGTGTGTTAACTGGTCTAGGAACAGTGTGTTAACTGGTCTAGGAACAGTGTGTTAACTGGTCTAGGAACAGTGTGTTAACTGGTCTAGGAACAGTGGGTTAACTGGTCTAGGAACAGTGGGTTAACTGGTCTAGGAACAGTGTGTTAACTGGTCTAGGAACAGTGGGTTAACTGGTCTAGGAACAGTGAGTTAACTGGTCTAGGAACAGTGGGTTAACTGGTCTAGGAACAGTGGGTTAACTGGTCTAGGAACAGTGGGTTAACTGGTCTAGGAACAGTGTGTTAACTGGTCTAGGAACAGTGGGTTAACTGGTCTAGGAACAGTGGGTTAACTGGTCTAGGAACAGTGGGTTAACTGGTCTAGGAACAGTGTGTTAACTGGTCTAGGAACAGTGGGTTAACTGGTCTAGGAACAGTGGGTTAACTGGTCTAGGAATAGTGGGTTAACTGGTCTGGGAACAGTGGGTTAACTGGTCTAGGAACAGTGGGTTAACTGGTCTAGGAACAGTGGGTTAACTGGTCTAGGAACAGTGGGTTAACTGCCTCTTTCAGGGGCAGAACGACAGATGCTTGGTTACACAGGTTCGTTTGTATCAAGATTTACAAGCAAATTTACAAGCAGATTTACAAGCAGATTTACAAGCAAACAAAAAACAGAGAGAAGGGAAAACCTGTCGACGTGCTGAGATAAAACACTCTGACCGAATTTAGCATCACAAGACCGTAACATATAGAAATATGCCCCCGTTTGTGTTTCTACACCTCCGGCAGAGGAATTACTTTTCTGAGTGTATGATATTCAGTTTCATTGACATATAGTACATTCTGTGGATGGTCTTAACCTCATTTATGTCTGAGATTATATGAACGTGGCCTGTGCATTCTAACGCATCTATATCCATTCACCATTATCAACAGCTTCTACCAGATCTTCCTTTTGTTTTACTTTGTGTCATCGGGAAAAGTCTCTCATCAACCCTTGATACAGCTTGGAAATCAACTTTGGAGACAGACTGCCTTAATAAAGTAGTTTCAATCTTTGAAGCATCTGGTTTATTCAGTGTTTGCTGCACAGAGAGAAAAACAGTCTTCCCACTCTTCCCTGGCTGTCTGACCTCAGCTCTGTCACAGACTGGTCTTCCCTGGCTGCCCAGCCTCAGCTCTGTCACAGACTGGTCTTCCCTGGCTGCCCGGCCTCAGCTCTGTCACAGACTGGTCTTCCCTGGCTGCCCGACCTCAGCTCTGTCACAGACTGGTCTTCCCTGGCTGTCTGACCTCAACTCTGTCACAGACTGGTCTTCCCTGGCTGTCTGACCTCAGCTCTGTCACAGACTGGTCTTCCCTGGCTGTCTGACCTCAGCTCTGTAGACTGGTCTTCCCTGGCTGTCTGACCTCAGCTCTGTCACAAACTGGTCTTCCCTGGCTGTCTGACCTCAGCTCTGTCACAGACTGGTCTCCCCTGGCTGTCTGACCTCAGCTCTGTCATAGACTGGTCTTCCCTGGCTGTCTGACCTCAGCTCTGTCACAGACTGGTCTTCCCTGGCTGTCTGACCTCAGCTCTGTCACAGACTGGTCTTCCCTGGCTGTTTGACCTCAGCTCTGTCACAGACTGGTCTTGCCTGGCTGTCCGACCTCAGCTCTGTCACAGACTGGTCTTCCCTGGCTGTCTGACCTCAGCTCTGTCACAGACTGGTCTTCCCTGGCTGCCCGGCCTCAGCTCTGTCACAGACTGGTCTTCCCTGGCTGTCTGACCTCAGCTCTGTCACAGACTGGTCTTCCCTGGCTGTCTGACCTCAGCTCTGTCACAGACTGGTCTTCCCTGGCTGTCTGACCTCAGCTCTGTAGACTGGTCTTCCCTGGCTGTCTGACCTCAGCTCTGTCACAGACTGGTCTTCCCTGGCTGTCTGACCTCAACTCTGTCACAGACTGGTCTTCCCTGGCTGTCTGACCTCAACTCTGTCACAGACTGGTCTTCCCTGGCTGTCTGACCTCAGCTCTGTCACAGACTGGTCTTCCCTGGCTGTCTGACCTCAGCTCTGTCACAGACTGGTCTTCCCTGGCTGTCTGACCTCAGCTCTGTAGACTGGTCTTCCCTGGCTGTCTGACCTCAGCTCTGTCACAGACTGGTCTTCCCTGGCTGTCTGACCTCAGCTCTGTCACAGACTGGTCTTCCCTGGCTGTCTGACCTCAGCTCTGTCACAGACTGGTCTTCCCTGGCTGTCTGACCTCAGCTCTGTAGACTGGTCTTCCCTGGCTGTCTGACCTCAGCTCTGTCACAGACTGGTCTTCCCTGGCTGTCTGACCTCAGCTCTGTCACAGACTGGTCTTCCCTGGCTGTCTGACCTCAGCTCTGTCACAGACTGGTCTTCCCTGGCTGTCTGACCTCAGCTCTGTCACAGACTGGTCTTCCCTGGCTGTCTGACCCTGCTGAGATCTGTCACCATCTGTTCCTCCTAAGATGAAACATGACAAAGATTGACCTTTGTGTACATTTATACATTATATTGTCCAATAATAAAATCAGTTGATCATTAATTGAAACCCTTATTCCCAGATCCAAGACTGTAGCTTTAAGCATTGATCATGTAGCAACTGTTGGGTCTACCTATCAACTCAAGATGGATCTTTGTATCATTCCATGATATTGTTAATAACATACTGCAATATTCACCTGAGCTCCGTAGACTGGTCTTCCCTGGCTGTCTGACCTCAGCTCTGCCACAGACTGGTCTTCCCTGGCTGTCTGACCCTGCAGGGACCCCTGTCACCATCTGATCCGACTAAGACATGATGATCATAGTGTTGTGCACTGACTGAGCACCATGACGGTGTAGCCTGTAGAGCTGTTTATTACTGTGTCTGTGTGAAAAGTAGAGAATTAGCTTGGGGAACTGACAAATCAATAACAGTAAATTGCTGTACTGAGTCTAATAAATTCACATTGCACATAAACAACGTCAGAATTATTGGTTATCAGTTGTTTGGCTGTTGGTTTCTTCGTTTGATTCAGGCCCAGTGTGATTGTTCTTGATTTTGGTGATACTATTTATCAAAGCGCAGATGCCTCTCCTCTTAAACCCCTTGGATGCTGTTTTTCATTGGAGACAGTTTTATGACTCCTCACTGTATTCTTCAACCAAAAGGTTGGCTGGACCTCTTTGAAGTTGATCACATCATTACGCTATTTTTGTTTACAAAGCCCTGCTCCACAAACTTTTCAACTTACCTAACATCACTGTTAAGATTTTCAATCACAAGTTATCAAACCACTTTGACAGGGTTGGTTCACTCTGGAGACTATGTTGGTGTCTACAGAGTTACATAGATCAGCCACTGGTGTCTACAGAGTTACATAGATCAGCCACTGGTGTCTACAGAGTTACATAGATCAGCCACTGGTGTCTACAGAGTTACATAGATCAGCCACTGGTGTCGACAGAGGTAACTATTATTACTAATGCCCTAGATAATAGAGAGTTCTGTGCCGCATTGTTCATAGATTTATCTAAAGCTTTGAACACTGTAGACCATGCGATTATTTTGGGTAAGATGTCGTCAATAGGACTGGGACTAGATGCCTGTAGTTGGTTTCATGACTATCTAAAGGATAGAAGGCAGGCTTTTAGAGTCAACGGCATCCAGTCAGAGCCATTGGAGTTGTTTAAAGGGGTCCCACAAGGTTCTATACTTGGTCCATTACTGTTTCCTCTCAATATCGTTGATATGACAGTCCTGGAACCTAGTGTTCTAAATGTATCTGTCCATGTCAGTCCTGGAACCTGGTGTTATAAATGTATGACAGTCCTGGAACCTGGTGTTTAAAATGTATCTGTCCATGACAGTCCTGGAACCAGGTGTTCTAAATGTATGGCAGTCCTGGAACTAGGTGTTCTAAATGTATCTGTCCATGACAGTCCTGGAACTAGGTGTTCTAAATGTATGACAGTCCTGGAACCTGGTGTTCTAAATGTATGACAGTCCTGGAACCTGGTGTTCTAAATGTATGACAGTCCTGGAACCTGGTGTTCTAAATGTATGACAGTCCTGGAACCTGGTGTTCTAAATGTATGACAGTCCTGGAACCTGGTGTTCTAAATGTATGACAGTCCTGGAACCTGGTGTTCTAAATGTATGACAGTCCTGGATACACAGTGTGACGCTAAGTTGAATGTGTTCTATTGAGTGGAAGTGTGAATTTCAGTGAGTGGTTTTTGCTTAGTGTCCTGTGACCGCGGAGGCGAACCTGTATGCCCCTGCTTCCCCCTTCTCTGGTGTCGTGTTGTCGTTAAAATGTTTAAATTAAATTAAATTAAAGACTAATTTCTGTTCCTCACAATGTTGTCCCTGTTGCATTTCATTTCACTCTCCTCTGCCTCTGTGCAGTTCTTCTATGTTTCTTCATCTTCGTCTGATTTCTCTGCACAGCGACAATCTAAACCGGCGTTCTCCACGGGAAATAATTCAACAAAGCAGCTTTGGTACAGTAGTAACATAATGATCTGTATGTTGTCAGGAGACAACACTAAATAATGACTTTGGTACAGTAGCTTGCAAAGAACATGCAGACCTAGTCCTGGGGTGTCTGTCGGTGTGGCTCCGAGGCCTTGTGTTGTGACATTGTTTTTCTTTTGTAAACTGAATGACAGAGTGCTCTAAAACTGTCCCAAATGTCACCCTATTCCCTGCATAGTGCACTACTTTTGACAAGAAACCCTATGGGATGTAGTCTAAAGTGCTGCACTAATTAGGGAACAGGGAGCCATATGGGACTGATGTTTTACGTGCTGTATGACATGTCCGTCTCAGCAGCTTGCCTTGTCCTCTCAAATCCCAGTGACACAGAGAAGGCTGGGAGAGAGAGAATGAGAGACTGGGAGAGAGAGAATGAGAGACTGGGAGAGAGAGGAGGAGAGACTGGGAGAGAGAGAAGGAGAGACTGGGAGAGAGAGAAGGAGAGACTGGGAGAGAGAGAAGGAGAGACTGGGAGAGAGAGAAGACTGGGAGAGAGAGAAGGAGAGACTGGGAGGGAGAGAAGGAGAGACTGGGAGGGAGAGAGAAGGAGAGACTGAGGAGGAGAGAGAGAGAGAAGGAGAGACTGGGAGAGAGAGAAGGGAGACTGGGAGAGAGAGAAGGAGAGACTGGGGGAGAGAGAAGGAGAGACTGGGTGGGAGAGAGAAGGAGAGACTGGGAGAGAGAGAAGGAGAGACTGGGGAGAGAGAGAAGGAGAGACTGGGAGAGAGAGAAGGAGAGACTGGGAAGGAGAGAGAGAAGGAGAGACTGGGAGAGAGAGAAGGAGAGACTGGTAGAGAGAGAGAAGGAGAGACTGAGAGAGAGAAGGAGAGACTGGGAGAGAGAGAAGGAGAGACTGGGAGAGAGAGAAGGAGAGACTGGGAGAGAGAGAAGGAGAGACTGGGAGAGAGAGAAGGAGAGACTGGGAGAGAGAGAAGGAGAGACTGGGAGAGAGAGAGAAGGAGAGACTGGGAGAGAGAGAAGGAGAGACTGGGAGAGAGAGAAGGAGAGACTGGGAGAGAGAGAGAAGGAGAGACTGGGAGAGAGAGAAGGAGAGACTGGGAGAGAGAGAAGGAGAGACTGGGGAGAGAGAGAAGGAGAGACTGGGAGGGAGAGAAGGAGAGACTGGGAGAGAGAGAGAAGGAGAGACTGGGGAGAGAGAGAAGGAGAGACTGGGAGAGAGAGAAGGAGAGACTGGGAGAGAGAGAAGGGAGACTGGGAGAGAGAGAGAGAGAAGGAGAGACTGGGAGAGAGAGAAGGAGAGACTGGGAGAGAGAGAAGGAGATACCGGGAGAGAGAGAAGGAGAGACTGGGAGAGAGAGAGAAGGATAGACTGGGAGAGAGAGAAGGAGAGACTGGGAGAGAGAGAAGGAGAGACTGGGAGAGAGAGAAGGAGAGACTGGGAGAGAGAGAGAAGGAGAGACTGGGAGAGAGAGAGAAGGAGAGACTGAGAGAGAGAGAGAAGGAGAGACTGGGAGAGAGAGAAGGAGAGACTGGGAGAGAGAGAAGGAGAGACTGGGAGAGAGAGAGAAGGAGAGACTGGGAGAGAGAGAGAAGGAGAGACTGGGAGAGAGAGAAGGAGAGACTGGGAGGGAGAGAAGGAGAGACTGGGAGAGAGAGAAGGAGAGACTGGGAGGGAGAGAGAAGGAGAGACTGGGAGAGAGAGAGAAGGAGAGACTGGGAGAGAGAGAAGGAGAGACTGGGAGAGAGAGAAGGAAAGACTGGGAGAGAGAGAAGGAGAGACTGGGAGAGAGAGAAGGAGAGACTGGGAGAGAGAGAAGGAGATACTGGGAGAGAGAGAAGGAGAGACTGGGAGAGAGAGAGAAGGAGAGACTGGGAGAGAGAGAAGGAGAGACTGGGAGAGAGAGAAGGAGAGACTGGGAGAGATAGAAGGTTAAGAGAGAGATTGAGAGAGAGAAGGTTAAGAGAGAGATTGAGAGAGAGAAGGCTAAGAGAGAGATTGAGAGAGAGAAGGTTAAGAGAGAGATTGAGAGACTGGGAGAGAGAGAGAAGGAGAGACTGGGGAGAGAGAGAAGGAGAGACTGGGAGAGAGAGAAGGAGAGACTGGGAGAGAGAGAAGGAGAGACTGGGAGAGAGAGAAGGAGAGACTGGGAGAGAGAGAAGGAGAGACTGGGAGAGAGAGAGAAGGATAGACTGGGAGGGTGAGAAGGAGAGACTGGGGGGAGAGAGAGAGAAGGAGAGACTGGGAGGGAGAGAGAAGGAGAGACTGGGAGAGAGAGAAGGAGAGACTGGGTTGGAGAGAGAAGGAGAGACTGGGAGAGAGAGAAGGTTAAGAGAGAGATTGAGAGAGAGAAGGAGAGACTGGGAGAGAGAGAGAAGGAGAGACTGGGAGAGAGAGAAGGAGAGACTGGGAGAGAGAGAGAAGGAGAGACTGGGAGGGAGAGAAGGAGAGACTGGGAGAGAGAGAGAATGAGAGACTGGGAGAGAGAGAAGGAGAGACTGGGAGAGAGAGAAGGAGAGACTGGGAGAGAGAGAAGGAGAGACTGGGAGAGAGAGAAGGAGAGACTGGGAGAGAGAGAAGGAGAGACTGGGAGAGAGAGAGAAGGAGAGACTGGGAGAGAGAGGAGGAGAGACTGGGAGAGAGAGAGAAGGAGAGACTGGGAGAGAGAGAAGGAGAGACTGGGAGAGATAGAAGGTTAAGAGAGAGATTGAGAGAGAGAAGGTTAAGAGAGAGATTGAGAGAGAGAAGGCTAAGAGAGAGATTGAGAGAGAGAAGGTTAAGAGAGAGATTGAGAGAGAGAAGGTTAAGAGAGAGATTGAGAGACTGGGAGAGAGAGAAGGAGAGACTGGGAGAGAGAGAAGGTTAAGAGAGAGATGGAGAGAGAGAGAGAAAGAGAGACTGGGAGAGAGAGAAGGTTAAGAGAGAGATGGGGAGAGAGAAGGTTAAGAGAGAGATGGAGAGACTGGGAGAGAGAGAAGGAGAGACTGGGAGAGAGAGAAGGAGAGACTGGGAGAGAGAGAAGGAGAGACTGGGAGAGAGAGAAGGAGAGACTGGGAGAGAGAGAAGGAGAGACTGGGAGAGAGAGAAGGAGAGACTGGGAGAGAGAGAAGGAGAGACTGGGAGAGAGAGAGAAGGATAGACTGGGAGGGAGAGAAGGAGAGACTGGGAGAGAGAGAGAAGGAGAGACTGGGAGAGAGAGAAGGAGAGACTGGGAGAGAGAGAGAAGGAGAGACTGGGAGAGAGAGAAGGAGAGACTGGGAGAGAGAGAAGGTTAAGAGAGAGATTGAGAGAGAGAAGGAGAGACTGGGAGAGAGAGAGAAGGAGAGACTGGGAGAGAGAGAAGGAGAGACTGGGAGAGAGAGAGAAGGAGAGACTGGGAGGGAGAGAAGGAGAGACTGGGAGAGAGAGAGAATGAGAGACTGGGAGAGAGAGAAGGAGAGACTGGGAGAGAGAAGGAGAGACTGGGAGAGAGAGAAGGAGAGACTGGGAGAGAGAGAAGGAGAGACTGGGAGAGAGAGAAGGAGAGACTGGGAGAGAGAGAGAAGGAGAGACTGGGAGAGAGAGGAGGAGAGACTGGGAGAGAGAGAGAAGGAGAGACTGGGAGAGAGAGAAGGAGAGACTGGGAGAGATAGAAGGTTAAGAGAGAGATTGAGAGAGAGAAGGTTAAGAGAGAGATTGAGAGAGAGAAGGCTAAGAGAGAGATTGAGAGAGAGAAGGTTAAGAGAGAGATTGAGAGAGAGAAGGTTAAGAGAGAGATTGAGAGACTGGGAGAGAGAGAAGGAGAGACTGGGAGAGAGAGAAGGTTAAGAGAGAGATTGAGAGAGAGAAGGAGAGACTGGGAGGGAGAGAAGGAGAGACTGGGAGAGAGAGAAGGTTAAGAGAGAGATTGAGAGAGAGAAGGAGAGACTGGGAGAGAGAGAGGAGAGACTGGGAGAGAGAGAAGGAGAGACTGGGAGAGAGAGAGAAGGAGAGACTGGGAGAGAGAGAAGGAGAGACTGGGAGAGAGAGAAGGAGAGACTGGGAGAGAGAGAATGAGAGACTGGGAGAGAGAGAAGGAGAGACTGAGAGAGAGAGAAGGAGAGACTGGGAGGGAGAGAAGGAGAGACTGGGAGAGAGAGAGAAGGAGAGACTGGGAGAGAGAGAAGGAGAGACTTGGAGAGAGAGAAGGAGAGACTGGGAGAGAGAGAAGGAGAGACTGGGAGGGAGAGAGAGAAGGAGAGACTGGGAGGGAGAGAAGGAGAGACTGGGAGAGAGAGAAGGAGAGACTGGGAGAGAGAGAAGGTTAAGAGAGAGATTGAGAGAGAGAAGGAGAGACTGGGACAGAGAGAGAAGGAGAGACTGGGAGAGAGAGAAGGAGAGACTGGGAGAGAGAGAGAAGGAGAGACTGGGAGGGAGAGAAGGAGAGACTGGGAGAGAGAGAGAAGGAGAGACTGGGAGAGAGAGAAGGAGAGACTGGGAGAGAGAGAAGGAGAGACTGGGAGAGAGAGAAGGAGAGACTGGGAGAGAGAGAAGGAGAGACTGGGAGAGAGAGAAGGAGAGACTGGGAGAGAGAGAGAAGGAGAGACTGGGAGGGAGAGAGAAGGAGAGACTGGGAGAGAGAGAGAAGGAGAGACTGGGAGAGAGAGAGAAGGAGAGACTGGGAGAGAGAGAGAAGGAGAGACTGGGAGAGAGAGAAGGAGAGACTGGGAGAGAGAGAAGGAGAGACTGGGAGAGAGAGAAGGAGAGACTGGGAGAGAGAGAAGGAGAGACTGGGAGAGAGAGAAGGAGAGACTGGGAGAGAGAGAAGGAGAGACTGGGAGAGAGAGAGAAGGAGAGACTGGGAGAGAGAGAAGGATAGACTGGGGAGAGAGAGAAGGAGAGACTGGGAGAGAGAGAAGGAGAGACTGGGAGAGAGAAGGAGAGACTGGGAGAGAGAGAAGGAGAGACTGGGAGGGAGAGAAGGAGAGACTGGGAGAGAGAGAAGGAGAGACTGGGAGAGAGAGAAGGAGAGACTGGGAGAGAGAGAAGGAGAGACTGGGAGAGAGAGAAGGAGAGACTGGGAGAGAGAGAAGGAGAGACTGGGAGGGAGAGAAGGAGAGACTGGGAGGGAGAGAAGGAGAGACTGGGAGAGAGAGAAGGAGAGACTGGGAGAGATAGAAGGTTAAGAGAGAGATTGAGAGAGAGAAGGTTAAGAGAGAGAAGGCTAAGAGAGAGATTGAGAGAGAGAAGGTTAAGAGAGAGATTGAGAGAGAGAAGGTTAAGAGAGAGATTGAGAGACTGGGAGAGAGAGAAGGAGAGACTGGGAGAGAGAGAAGGGGAGAGAGAGAAGGTTAAGAGAGAGATTGAGAGAGAGAAGGAGAGACTGGGAGGGAGAGAAGGAGAGACTGGGAGAGAGAGAAGGTTAAGAGAGAGATTGAGAGAGAGAAGGAGAGACTGGGAGAGAGAGAAGGAGAGACTGGGAGAGAGAGAAGGTTAAGAGAGAGATTGAGAGAGAGAAGGAGAGACTGGGAGAGAGAGAAGGTTAAGAGAGAGATTGAGAGAGAAGGTTGAGAGAGAGATTGAGAGAGGGGGAGACAGATAATGTGTGTGAGTTGAGAGTGTGCGAGTCTACTACTACTACTACCAATACTACTACTACTACTACTACTACTACTACTACTGTCTACTACTACTACTACTACTACTACTACTACTACTACTACTACTACTACTACTACTACTACTGTCTACTACTACCACTACTACTGTCTACTACTACTACTACTGTCTACTACTGTCTACTACTACTACTGTCTACTACTACTACCACTACTACTACTACTACCACTACTACTGTCTACTACTACTACCACTACTACTGTCTACTACTACTACCACTACTACTACTACTACTACCACTACTACTGTCTACTACTACTACCACTACTACTGTCTACTACTACTACCACTACTACTACTACTACTACCACTACTACTGTCTACTACTACTACCACTACTACTGTCTACTACTACTACTACTACTACTACCACTACTACCACTACTACTACTACTACTGTCTACTACTACTACCACTACTACTGTCTACTACTACTACTACTACTACTACTACTACCACTACTACTGTCTACTACTACTACCACTACTACTGTCTACTACTACTACCACTACTACTGTCTACTACTACTACTACTACCACTACTACCACTACTACTACTACTACTGTCTACTACTACTACCACTACTACTGTCTACTACTACTACTACTACTACCACTACTACTGTCTACTACTACTACTACTGTCTACTACTGTCTACTACTACTACTACTACTACCACTACTACTGTCTACTACTACTACTACTGTCTACTACTGTCTACTACTACTACTACTACTACTACTACCACTACTACTGTCTACTACTACTACTACTGTATACTACTGTCTACTACTACTACTACTACTACTACTACTACTACTACTGTCTACTACTACTACCACTACTACTACTACTACTACTACTACCACTACTACTATTACCACTACTACCACTACTACTGTCTACTACTACTACCACTACTACTACTACTACTACTACTACTACTACTACTACTACTACTACTACTGTCTACTACTACTACTACTACTGTCTACTACTGTCTACTACTACTACTACTACTACTACCACTACTACTGTCTACTACTACTACTACTACTGTCTACTACTGTCTACTACTACTACTACTACTACTACTACTACTACTGTCTACTACTACTACCACTACTACTACCACTACTACTACTACCACTACTACTGTCTACTACTACCACTACTACTACTACTACTACTACTACTACTACTACTACTGTCTACTACTACTACCACTACTACTACTACTACCACTACTACTACTACTACTGTCTACTACTACTACCACTACTACTGTCTACTACTACTACTACTACCACTACTACTGTCTACTACTACTACTACTGTCTACTACTGTCTACTACTACTACTACTACTACTACCACTACTACTGTCTACTACTACTACTACTACTACTGTCTACTACTGTCTACTACTACTACTACTACTACTACTACCACTACTACTGTCTACTACTACTACTACTGTCTACTACTGTCTACTACTACTACTACTACTACTACTACTACTGTCTACTACTACTACCACTACTACTACTACTACTACTACCACTACTACTACTACTACTACTACCACTACTACTGTCTACTACTACTACCACTACTACTACTACTACTACTACTACTACTGTCTACTACTACTACCACTACTACTACTACTACCACCACTACCACTACTACTACTACTACTACTACCACTACTACTGTCTACTACTACTACCACTACTACTACTACTACCACTACTACTGTCTACTACTACTACCACTACTACTGTCTACTACTACTACCACTACTACTGTCTACTACTACTACCACTACTACTACTACTACCACTACCACTACTACTACTACCACTACTACTGTCTACTACTACTACCACTACTACTACTACTACCACTACTACTACCACTACTACTACTACTACTACCACTACTACTGTCTACTACTACTACCACTACTACTACTACTACTACTACTACTACAACTACTACTGTCTACTACTACTACTACTACTACTACTACTACTACTACTACTACTACCACTACTACTGTCTACTACTACTACTACTACTACTACTACTACTACTACTACTACTACCACTACTACTACTGTCTACTACTACTACTACCACTACTACTACTACTACTACCACTACTACTACTACTACTACTACTACTACTACTGTCTACTACTACTACTACCAATACTACTACTACTACTACTACTACTACTACTACTACTACTACTACTACTACTACTGTCTACTACTACTACTACTACTACTACTACTACTACTACTACTACTACTACTACTACTACTGTCTACTACTACCACTACTACTGTCTACTACTACTACTACTGTCTACTACTGTCTACTACTACTACTGTCTACTACTACTACCACTACTACTACTACTACCACTACTACTGTCTACTACTACTACCACTACTACTGTCTACTACTACTACCACTACTACTACTACTACCACTACTACTGTCTACTACTACTACCACTACTACTGTCTACTACTACTACCACTACTACTACTACTACTACCACTACTACTGTCTACTACTACTACCACTACTACTGTCTACTACTACTACTACTACTACTACTACTACTACCACTACTACTGTCTACTACTACTACCACTACTACTGTCTACTACTACTACCACTACTACTGTCTACTACTACTACTACTACTACCACTACTACCACTACTACTACTACTACTGTCTACTACTACTACCACTACTACTGTCTACTACTACTACTACTACTACTACTACCACTACTACTGTCTACTACTACTACCACTACTACTGTCTACTACTACTACCACTACTACTGTCTACTACTACTACTACTACCACTACTACCACTACTACTACTACTACTGTCTACTACTACTACCACTACTACTGTCTACTACTACTACTACTACTACCACTACTACTGTCTACTACTACTACTACTGTCTACTACTGTCTACTACTACTACTACTACTACCACTACTACTGTCTACTACTACTACTACTGTCTACTACTGTCTACTACTACTACTACTACTACTACCACTACTACTGTCTACTACTACTACTACTGTATACTACTGTCTACTACTACTACTACTACTACTACTACTACTGTCTACTACTACTACCACTACTACTACTACTACTACTACTACCACTACTACTACTACCACTACTACCACTACTACTGTCTACTACTACTACCACTACTACTACTACTACTACTACTACTACTACTACTACTACTACTACTGTCTACTACTACTACTACTACTGTCTACTACTGTCTACTACTACTACTACTACTACTACCACTACTACTGTCTACTACTACTACTACTGTCTACTACTGTCTACTACTACTACTACTACTACTACTACTACTACTACTGTCTACTACTACTACCACTACTACTACTACCACTACTACTGTCTACTACTACTACCACTACTACTACTACTACTACTACTACTACTACTACTACTGTCTACTACTACTACCACTACTACTACTACTACCACTACTACTACTAGTACTGTCTACTACTACTACCACTACTACTGTCTACTACTACTACTACTACCACTACTACTGTCTACTACTACTACTACTGTCTACTACTGTCTACTACTACTACTACTACTACTACTACCACTACTACTGTCTACTACTACTACTACTGTCTACTACTGTCTACTACTACTACTACTACTACTACCACTACTACTGTCTACTACTACTACTACTGTCTACTACTGTCTACTACTACTACTACTACTAATACTACTACTGTCTACTACTACTACCACTACTACTACTACTACTACTACCACTACTACTACTACTACTACTACCACTACTACTGTCTACTACTACTACCACTACTACTACTACTACTACTACTACTACTACTACTACTACTGTCTACTACTACTACCACTACTACTACTACTACTACTACCAACCACTACTACTGTCTACTACTACTACCACTACTACTACTACTACCACCACTACCACTACTACTACTACTACTACTACCACTACTACTGTCTACTACTACTACCACTACTACTACTACTACCACTACTACTGTCTACTACTACTACCACTACTACTGTCTACTACTACTACCACTACTACTGTCTACTACTACTACCACTACTACTACTACTACCACTACTACTGTCTACTACTACTACCACTACTACTACTACTACCACTACCACTACTACTACTACCACTACTACTGTCTACTACTACTACCACTACTACTACTACTACCACTACTACTACCACTACTACTACTACTACTACCACTACTACTGTCTACTACTACTACCACTACTACTGTCTACTACTACTACCACTACTACTACTACTACTACTACTACCACTACTACTTTCTACTACTACCACTACTACTATACTACTACTACTACTACCACTACTACTGTCTACTACTACTACCACAACTACTACTACTGTCTACTACTACTACCACTACTACTGTCTACTACTACTACTACTACTACTACTACTACTACTACTGTCTACTACTACTACCACTACTACTACCACTACTACTACTACCACTACTACTGTCTACTACTACTACCACTACTACTACTACTACTACTACTACTACTACTACTACTGTCTACTACTACTACCACTACTACTACTACTACCACTACTACTACTACTACTACTGTCTACTACTACTACCACTACTACTGTCTACTACTACTACTACTACCACTACTACTGTCTACTACTACTACTACTGTCTACTACTGTCTACTACTACTACTACTACTACTACCACTACTACTGTCTACTACTACTACTACTGTCTACTACTGTCTACTACTACTACTACTACTACTACCACTACTACTGTCTACTACTACTACTACTGTCTACTACTGTCTACTACTACTACTACTACTACTACTACTACTGTCTACTACTACTACCACTACTACTACTACTACTACTACCACTACTACTACTACTACTACTACAACTACTACTGTCTACTACTACTACCACTACTACTACTACTACTACTACTACTACTACTACTGTCTACTACTACTACCACTACTACTACTACTACTACTACCAACCACTACTACTGTCTACTACTACTACCACTACTACTACTACTACCACCACTACCACTACTACTACTACTACTACTACCACTACTACTGTCTACTACTACTACCACTACTACTACTACTACCACTACTACTGTCTACTACTACTACCACTACTACTGTCTACTACTACTACCACTACTACTGTCTACTACTACTACCACTACTACTACTACTACCACTACCACTACTACTACTACCACTACTACTGTCTACTACTACTACCACTACTACTACTACTACCACTACTACTACCACTACTACTACTACTACTACCACTACTACTGTCTACTACTACTACCACTACTACTACTACTACTACTACTACTACAACTACTACTGTCTACTACTACTACTACTACTACTACTACTACTACTACTACTACCACTACTACTGTCTACTACTACTACTACTACTACTACTACTACTACTACTACTACTACCACTACTACTACTGTCTACTACTACTACTACCACTACTACTACTACTACTACCACTACTACTACTACTACTACTACTACTACTACTACTACTACTACTACTGTCTACTACTACTACTACCAATACTACTACTACTACTACTACTACTACTACTACTACTACTACTACTACTGTCTACTACTACTACTACTACTACTACTACTACTACTACTACTACTACTACTGTCTACTACTACCACTACTACTGTCTACTACTACTACTACTGTCTACTACTGTCTACTACTACTACTGTCTACTACTACTACCACTACTACTACTACTACCACTACTACTGTCTACTACTACTACCACTACTACTGTCTACTACTACTACCACTACTACTACTACTACCACTACTACTGTCTACTACTACTACCACTACTACTGTCTACTACTACTACCACTACTACTACTACTACTACCACTACTACTGTCTACTACTACTACCACTACTACTGTCTACTACTACTACTACTACTACTACTACTACTACTACCACTACTACTGTCTACTACTACTACCACTACTACTGTCTACTACTACTACCACTACTACTGTCTACTACTACTACTACTACTACCACTACTACCACTACTACTACTACTACTGTCTACTACTACTACCACTACTACTGTCTACTACTACTACTACTACTACTACTACCACTACTACTGTCTACTACTACTACCACTACTACTGTCTACTACTACTACCACTATTACTGTCTACTACTACTACTACTACTACCACTACTACCACTACTACTACTACTACTGTCTACTACTACTACCACTACTACTGTCTACTACTACTACTACTACTACCACTACTACTGTCTACTACTACTACTACTGTCTACTACTGTCTACTACTACTACTACTACTACCACTACTACTGTCTACTACTACTACTACTGTCTACTACTGTCTACTACTACTACTACTACTACTACCACTACTACTGTCTACTACTACTACTACTGTATACTACTGTCTACTACTACTACTACTACTACTACTACTACTGTCTACTACTACTACCACTACTACTACTACTACTACTACTACCACTACTACTACTACCACTACTACCACTACTACTGTCTACTACTACTACCACTACTACTACTACTACTACTACTACTACTACTACTACTACTACTGTCTACTACTACTACTACTACTGTCTACTACTGTCTACTACTACTACTACTACTACTACCACTACTACTGTCTACTACTACTACTACTGTCTACTACTGTCTACTACTACTACTACTACTACTACTACTACTACTACTACTACTGTCTACTACTACTACCACTACTACTACTACCACTACTACTGTCTACTACTACTACCACTACTACTACTACTACTACTACTACTACTACTACTACGGTCTACTACTACTACCACTACTACTACTACTACCACTACTACTACTACTACTGTCTACTACTACTACCACTACTACTGTCTACTACTACTACTACTACCACTACTACTGTCTACTACTACTACTACTGTCTACTACTGTCTACTACTACTACTACTACTACTACCACTACTACTGTCTACTACTACTACTACTGTCTACTACTGTCTACTACTACTACTACTACCACTACTACTGTCTACTACTACTACTACTGTCTACTACTGTCTACTACTACTACTACTACTAATACTACTACTGTCTACTACTACTACCACTACTACTACTACTACTACTACTACCACTACTACTACTACTACTACTACCACTACTACTGTCTACTACTACTACCACTACTACTACTACTACTACTACTACTACTACTACTACTGTCTACTACTACTACCACTACTACTACTACTACTACTACCAACCACTACTACTGTCTACTACTACTACCACTACTACTACTACTACCACCACTACCACTACTACTACTACTACTACTACCACTTCTACTGTCTACTACTACTACCACTACTACTACTACTACCACTACTACTGTCTACTACTACTACCACTACTACTGTCTACTACTACTACCACTACTACTGTCTACTACTACTACCACTACTACTACTACTACCACTACTACTGTCTACTACTACTACCACTACTACTACTACTACCACTACCACTACTACTACTACCACTACTACTGTCTACTACTACTACCACTACTACTACTACTACTACTACTACTACAACTACTACTGTCTACTACTACTACTACCACTACTACTACTACTACCACTACCACTACTACTACTACTACTACTACTACCACTACTACTGTCTACTACTACTACCACTACTACTACTACTACCACTACTACTACTACTACTACTACTACTACTACTACTACTACCACTACTACTGTCTACTACTACTACCACTACTACTGTCTACTACTACTACTACTACAACTACTACTACTACTACTACTACTACTACCACTACTACTGTCTAATACTACTACCACTACTACTACTACTACTACTACTACTGTCTACTACTACTACCACTACTACTACTACTACTACTACTACTACTACTACTACTACCACTACTACTACTACTACCACTACTACTACTACTACTACTACTACTACTACTACTACCACTACTACTGTCTACTACTACTACCACTACTACTGTCTACTACTACTACTACTACTACTACTACTACTACTACTACTACTACTACCACTACTACTGTCTACTACTACTACCACTACTACTACTACTACTACTACTACTACTGTCTACTACTACTACCACTACTACTACTACTACTACTACTACAACTACTACTGTCTACTACTACTACTACCACTACTACTGTCTACTACTACTACCACTACTACTACTACTACTACTACTACTACTACTACTACTACTACTACCACTACTACTGTCTACTACTACTGTATACTACTACTACTACCACTACTACTGTCTACTACTACTACCACTACTACTGTCTACTACTACCACTACTACTACTACTGTCTACTACTACTACCACTACTACTGTCTACTACTACTACCACTACTACTACTACTACTACTACTACTACTGTCTACTACTACCACTACTACTATACTACTACTACTACTACCACTACTACTGTCTACTACTACTACCACTACTACTGTCTACTACTACCACTACTACTACTACTACCACTACTACTGTCTACTACTACTACCACTACTACTACTACTGTCTACTACTACTACCACTACTACTGTCTACTACTACTACCACTACTACTGTCTACTACTACTACCACTACTACTACTACTACTACTACTACCACTACTACTTTCTACTACTACCACTACTACTATACTACTACTACTACTACCACTACTACTGTCTACTACTACTACCACAACTACTACTACTGTCTACTACTACTACCACTACTACTGTCTACTACTACTACCACTACTACTACTACTACAACCACTACTACTGTCTACTACTACTACTACTACTACCACTACTACTGTCTACTACTACTACTACTACCACTACGGCCACTACTACCACTACTACTACTACTACTACTACCACTACTACTATACTACTACTATTACTACCACTACTACTGTCTACTTCTAGTACCGCTACTACTGTCTACTACTACCACTACCACTACTACT
>NC_088224.1:2258953-2301453 GCF_036934945.1 Oncorhynchus masou masou
GTCTTTGTTTTTGTCTCTCTCTCGCTCTCTCTCTCTCTCTCTCTCTCTCTCTCTCTCTCTCTCTCTCTCTCTCTCTCTCTCTCTCTCTCTCTCTCTCTCTCTCAGCTAACATACGGTGAACAATATGTTTGGAACATCGATTCACAATAAAATCACAGTATCGAATCGCAATACACATCTTATTAGCAGTCATGTATCGTAATAATATCGTAGCGCGAGGTCCCTGGCAATTTCCTAGCCATACTCGTTAGAGCCTAAAATATTCCATTCATGTTTCTAAGTTCATTAGTTTCCTTGTGATTCTCTCTATTTTGATCTCTCTCTCTCTCTCTCTCTCTCTCTCTCTCTCTCTCTCTCTCTCTCTCTCTCTCTCTCTCTCTCACCCTGTTAATTATCTTCTATCACATTTCACCAAGCAAAATGGTAAACACCTTGAGACTTTAGGGCTCTCATCCACTTCCACATGCTGTTTCTGATGACCAGATCCCTTTACTCTGATAAAAAATAAATTGACTTCTAATCAGAATAGGTTTATGTCCTTTCTTTGGGAGGGGGGTGAGGTGATCGTTCGTTAAGAGTTTTTAGTTTTATTTATTTTCTCTGGGAAATGCTTTACATGGAGACAAATAGGAGAAACATAGGAGACACATAAGAGACACATAGGAGACGCATAGGAGACAAATAGGAGACACATAGGAGACACATAGGAGACACATAGGAGACACATAGGAGACACATAGGAGACGCATAGGAGACAAATAGGAGACACATAGGAGACACATAGGAGACACATAGGAGACAAATAGGAGACACATAGGAGACACATAGGAGACACATAGGAGACACATAGGAGACAAATAGGAGACACATAGGAGACACATAGGAGACACATAGGAGACACATAGGAGACACATAGGAGACACATAGGAGACACATAGGAGACACATAGGAGACACATAGGAGACACATAGGACGGTCTTTGTTTGGGCAGATTGTAGCTGCCTGGCGGAAGGAAGCTGGTACCGGACTGCTGGACTGGGACTTCCTCGGTTGAACGGTTCTGACACTTAATTACCAGCTGATTGTGTTCCGGTCGTCCTCTGTCGGCTTCCAATCCATACACACAGACACACACATGCATGCACACACGCCATTCGCTTCACACACACCGAAAGCACACACACCCATAAACACTACTTGTAAAGCACCCTGGACAGTTTGTGATGGGGTTTGAAGGCTCCCTGGACAGTTTGTGATGGGGTTTGAAGGCTCCCTGGACAGTTTGTGATGGGGTTTGAAGGCTCCCTGGACAGTTTGTGATGGGGTTTGAAGGCTCCCTGGAAAGTTTATGATGGGGTTTGAAGGCTCTCTGGCCAGTTTGTGATGGGGTTTGAAGGTTCTCTGGACAGTTTGTGATGGGGTTTGAAGGCTCTCTGGGCAGTTTGTAATGGGGTTGAGGGCTCTCTGGACTGTTTGTGATGGGGTTTGACGGCTCTCTGGACTGTTTGTGATTTGGTTTGAAGGCTCCCTGGACAGTTTGTGATGGGGTTTGAAGGCTCCCTGGACAGTTTGTGATGGGGTTTGAAGGCTCCCTGGACAGTTTATGATGGAGTTTGAAGGCTCTCTGGCCAGTTTGTGATGGGGTTTGAAGGTTCTCTGGACAGTTTGTGATGGGGTTTGAAGGCTCTCTGGACAGTTTGTGATGGTTGTTTGAAGGTTCTCTGGACAGTTTGTGATGGGGTTTGAAGGCTCTCTGGACAGTTTGTGATGGGGTTTGAAGGCTCTCTGGACAGTTTGTGATGGGGTTTGAAGGCTCTCTGGACAGTTTGTGATGGGGTTTGAAGGCTCTCTGGACAGTTTGTGATGGGGTTTGAAGGCTCTCTGGACAGTTTGTGATGGGGTTTGACGGCTCTCTGGACAGTTTGTGATGGGGTTTGAAGGCTCTCTGGACAGTTTTTGATGGGGTTGAGGGCTCTCTGGACTGTTTGTGATGAGGTTTGAAGGCTCTCTGGATAGTTTGTGATGGGGTTTGACAGCTCTCTGGACAGTTTGTGATGGGGTTTGATGGCTCTCTGGACAGTTTGTGATGGGGTTTGAAGGCTCTCTGGACAGTTTGTTATGGGGTTTGACGGCTCTCTGGACAGTTTGTGATGGGGTTTGATGGCTCTCTGGACAGTTTGTGATGGGGTTTGGAGGCTCTCTGGACAGTTTGTGATGGGGTTGAGGGCTCTCTGGACTGTTTGTGATGGGGTTTGAAGGTTCTCTGGACAGTTTGTGATGGGGTTTGAGGGCTCTCTGGACAGTTTGTGATGGGGTTTGAAGGCTCTCTGGACAGTTTTTGATGGGGTTGAGGGCTCTCTGGACTGTTTGTGATGAGGTTTGAAGGCTCTCTGGATAGTTTGTGATGGGGTTTGACAGCTCTCTGGACAGTTTGTGATGGGGTTTGATGGCTCTCTGGACAGTTTGTGATGGGGTTTGAAGGCTCTCTGGACAGTTTGTGATGGGGTTTGACGGCTCTCTGGACATTTTGTGATGGGGTTTGACGGCTCTCTGGACAGTTTGTGATGGGGTTTGGAGGCTCTCTGGACAGTTTGTGATGGGGTTGAGGGCTCTCTGGACTGTTTGTGATGGGGTTTGAAGGTTCTCTGGACTGTTTGTGATGGGGTTTGAAGGCTCTCTGGACAGTTTGTGATGGGGTTGAGGGCTCTCTGGACAGTTTGTGATGGGATTTGAAGGCTCCCTGGACAGTTTGTGATGTGATTTGAGGGCTCTCTGGACTGTTTGATGGGATTTGAAGGCTCCCTGGACAGTTTGTGATGGGGTTTGAAGGCTCTCTGGACAGTTTGTGATGGGGTTTGACGGCTCTCTGGACAGTTTGTGATGGGGTTTGACGGCTCTCTGGACAGTTTGTGATGGGGTTTAAAGCTCCCTGAACAGTTTGTGATGGGGTTTGGAGGCTCTCTGGACAGTTTGTGATGGGGTTTGACGGCTCTGTGGACAGTTTGTGATGGGGTTTGAAGTTTCTCTGGACAGTTTGTGATGGGGTTTGAAGGCTATGTGGCCAGTTTGTGATGGGGTTTGAAGGCTCCACAGACTAAAGTCCTCTGTTTCTCTTCTGAAAACAAAGTAGAGTTAAATGGCTTCATCATTGACAGTGTATTGATAATCAGGTGTTAGAGGTGGGTACCGCGGGCCATTATTTCACTCAGTCTATTGATAATCAGGTGTTAGAGGTGGGTACCGCGGGCCATTATTTCACTCAGTCTATTGATAATCAGGTGTTAGAGGTGGGTACCGCGGGCCATTATTTCACTCAGTCTATGGATAATCAGGTGTTAGAGGTGGGTACCCAGGGCCATTATTTCACTCAGTCTATTGATAATCAGGTGTTAGAGGTGGGTACCGCGGGCCATTATTTCACTCAGTCTATTGATAATCAGGTGTTAGAGGTGGGTACCGCGGGCCATTATTTCACTCAGTCTATTGATAATCAGGTGTTAGAGCTGGGTACCGCGGGCCATTATTTCACTCAGTCTATTGATAATCAGGTGTTAGAGGTGGGTACCGCGGGCCATTATTTCACTCAGTCTATTGATAATCAGGTGTTAGAGGTGGGCTGTGGCTCCCCAGGACCATTATTTAAGGCCTTTGCTTAATTTGAGAGGAATGGTTCATTTAGGAGAGGAGTCCTTATGGCATACCCCACACCTCAAAATCATATTAATATTTCAACACTTTTTTTCCCCTCAGCCTTTTTAAAAAGTGTTTTTATTTTATTTCGTTCATTCTATTTTTAAAACCGAAATGAGATAAGAGATTCTGACAGCTCCCAGTGGCCCACAGCAATCCCCTGACACTACGTAGACACTACACTATGTAGGTACGGCACTACACTACGTAGGTACGGCACTACACTACGTAGGTACGGCACTACACTACGTAGACACTACACTATGTAGACACTACACTAAGTAGGCACTACACTACGTAGGTACTACACTACACTACGTAGACACTACACTACGTAGCCACTACACTATGTAGGTACTACACTACACTAAGTAGGCACTACACTACGTAGGTACTACACTATGTAGGTACTACACTAAGTAGGCACTACACTACGTAGGTACGGCACTACACTACGTAGGTACGGCACTACACTACGTAGACACTACACTATGTAGACAATACTCTAAGTAGGCACTACACTACGTAGGTACTACACTACACTACGTAGACACTACACTACGTAGACACTACACTATGTAGGTACTACACTACACTAAGTAGGCACTACACTACGTAGGTACTACACTATGTTGGTACTACACTAAGTAGGCACTACACTACGTAGACACTACACTACGTAGGCACTACACTATGTAGGTACGGCACTACACTACGTAGGTACGGCACTACACTACGTAGGTACGGCACTACACTACGTAGACACTACACTATGTAGACACTACACTAAGTAGGCACTACACTACATAGGTACTACACTACACTACATAGACACTACATTATGTAGGTACTACACTACACTAAGTAGGCACTACACTACGTAGGTACGGCACTACACTATGTAGACACTACACTCAGTAGACACTACACTACACTACATAGACACTACACTATGTAGGTACTACACTATGTAGGCACTACATTACGTAGATACAACACTATGTAGGTACTACACTACGTAGGCACTACACTAGGTAGATACTACACTATGTAGGTACTACACTACGTAGGCACTACACTACGTAGCCACTACACTACGTAGCCACTACACTACGTAGGTACGGCACTAGACTACGTAGGCACTACACTATGTAGACACTACACTACACTAAGTAGGCACTACACTACACTAAGTAGGCACTACACTACGTAGGCACTACACTACACTAAGTAGGCACTACACTACGTAGCCACTACACTACGTAGGTACGGCACTAGACTATGTAGGCACTACACTATGTAGACACTACACTACACTAAGTAGGCACTACACTACACTAAGAAGGCACTACAATAAGTAGGCACTACACTACGTAGGCACTACACTACACTAAGTAGGCACTACACTACATAGGCATTACACTACATAGGCACTACACTATGTAGACACAACACTACGTAGACACTACACTATGTAGGCACTCACTACGTAAGGCACTACACTATGTAGACACAACACTACGTAGACACTACACTATGTAGGCACTCACCACATAAGGCACTACACTATGTAGACACAACACTACGTAGACACTACACTACGTAGACACTACACTACGTAGAAACTACACTACGTAGGCACTACACTAAATAGACACAACACTACGTAGACACTATACTACGTAGGCACTACACTATACTACGTAGGCACTACACTACACTACGTAGGTACTACACTATGTAGACACTACACTACACTATGTAGGCACTACACTACACTATGTAGGCACTACACTACACTACGTAGGCACTACACTACGTAGGTACGGCACTACACTACGTAGGCACTACACTTTGTAGACACTACACTACACTACGTAGGCACTACACTACGTAGATACTACACAAGGTAGACACTCATCTTTTCACTTCTCCTCCACTCTCTCCCTCCCTCGCTCCATCCCTCCCTCGCTTTCTCCCTCCCTCACTCCATCGCTCCCTTGCTTTCTCCCTCCCTCACTCCATCCCTCCCTCGCTCTCTCCCTCCCTCGCGATATCCCTGGATCCTGTGTTTGTTTTCAGGGTGAGTGATGGATAAGACAGGCTCCACGCCCCAGCCAAGCTGTTGATGCTCTCTGTTCCCCAGCCTAGCCAAGCTGTTGTTGGTCTCTGTTCCCCGGCCTAGTCAAGCTGTTGATGCCCTCTGTTCCCCAGCCTAGTCAAGCTGTTGTTACTCTCTGTTCCCCGGCCTAGTCAAGCTGTTGTTGCTCTCTGTTCCCCAGCCTAGTCAAGCTGTTGATGCTCTCTGTTCCCCAGCCTAGTCAAGCTGTTGTTGCTCTCTGTTCCCCGGCCTAGTCAAGCTGTTGTTGCTATCTGTCCCCAGCCTAGTCAAGCTGTTGATGCTCTCTGTTCCCCAGCCTAGTCAAGCTGTTGTTGGTCTCTGTTCCCCGGCCTAGTCAAGCTGTTGTTGCTATCTGTCCCCAGCCTAGTCAAGCTGTTGATGCTCTCTGTTCCCCAGCCTAGTCAAGCTGTTGATGCCCTCTGTTCTCCAGCCTAGTCAAGCTGTTGTTGCTCTCTGTTCCCCAGCCTAGTCAAGCTGTTGTTGCTCTCTGTTCCCCTCTAGTCAAGCTGTTGTTGCTCTCTGTTCCCCAGCCTAGTCAAGCTGTTGTTGCTCTCTGTTCCCCAGCCTAGTCAAGCTGTTGATGCTCTCTGTTCCCCAGCCTAGTCAAGCTGTTGTTGCTCTCTGTTCCCCAGCCTAGTCAAGCTGTTGTTACTCTCTGTTCCCCAGCCTAGTCAAGCTGTTGATGCTCTCTGTTCCCCAGCCTAGTCAAGCTGTTGTTGCTCTCTGTTCCCCAGCCTAGTCAAGCTGTTGATGCTCTCTGTTCCCCAGCCTAGTCAAGCTGTTGTTGCTCTCTGTTCCACAGCCTAGTCAAGCTGTTGTTGCTCTCTGTCCCCAGCCTAGTCAAGCTGTTGATGCTCTCTGTTCCCAGCCTAGTCAAGCTGTTGATGATCTCTGTTCCCCAGCCTAGTCAAGCTGTTGATGCTCTCTGTTCCCCAGCCTAGTCAAGCTGTTGTTGCTCTCTGTTCCACAGCCTAGTCAAGCTGTTGTTGCTCTCTGTCCCCAGCCTAGTCAAGCTGTTGATGCTCTCTGTTCCCCAGCCTAGTCAAGCTGTTGATGATCTCTGTTCCCCAGCCTAGTCAAGCTGTTGATGCTCTCTGTTCCCCAGCCTAGTCAAGCTGTTGTTGCTCTCTGTTCCCCAGCCTAGTCAAGCTGTTGTTACTCTCTGTTCCCCAGCCTAGTCAAGCTGTTGATGCTCTCTGTTCCCCAGCCTAGTCAAGCTGTTGTTGCTCTCTGTTCCCCAGCCTAGTCAAGCTGTTGATGCTCTCTGTTCCCCAGCCTAGTCAAGCTGTTGTTGCTCTCTGTTCCCCAGCCTAGTCAAGCTGTTGATGATCTCTGTTCCCCAGCCTAGTCAAGCTGTTGATGCTCTCTGTTCCCCAGCCTAGTCAAGCTGTTGTTGCTCTCTGTTCCACAGCCTAGTCAAGCTGTTGTTGCTCTCTGTCCCCAGCCTAGTCAAGCTGTTGATGCTCTCTGTTCCCCAGCCTAGTCAAGCTGTTGATGATCTCTGTTCCCCAGCCTAGTCAAGCTGTTGATGCTCTCTGTTCCCCAGCCTAGTCAAGCTGTTGTTGCTCTCTGTTCCCCAGCCTAGTCAAGCTGTTGTTACTCTCTGTTCCCCAGCCTAGTCAAGCTGTTGATGCTCTCTGTTCCCCAGCCTAGTCAAGCTGTTGTTGCTCTCTGTTCCCCAGCCTAGTCAAGCTGTTGATGCTCTCTGTTCCCCAGCCTAGTCAAGCTGTTGTTGCTCTCTGTTCCACAGCCTAGTCAAGCTGTTGTTGCTCTCTGTCCCCAGCCTAGTCAAGCTGTTGATGCTCTCTGTTCCCCAGCCTAGTCAAGCTGTTGATGATCTCTGTTCCCCAGCCTAGTCAAGCTGTTGTTGCTCTCTGTCCCCAGCCTAGTCAAGCTGTTGATGTTCTCTGTTCCCCAGCCTAGTCAAGCTGTTGTTGCTCTCTGTTCCCCAGCCTAGTCAAGCTGTTGTTGCTCTCTGTCCCCAGCCTAGTCAAGCTGTTGTTGCTCTCTGTTCCCCAGCCTAGTCAAGCTGTTGTTGCTCTCTGTCCCCAGCCTAGTCAAGCTGTTGATGTTCTCTGTTCCCCAGCCTAGTCAAGCTGTTGATGCCCTCTGTTCCCCAGCCTAGTCAAGCTGTTGTTGCTCTCTGTTCCCCTCTAGTCAAGCTGTTGTTGGTCTCTGTTCCCCAGCCTAGTCAAGCTGTTGATGCTCTCTGTTCCCTAGCCTAGTCAAGCTGTTGATGCCCTCTGTTCCCCAGCCTAGTCAAGCTGTTGTTGCTCTCTGTTCCCCAGCCTAGTCAAGCTGTTGTTGCTCTCTGTCCCCAGCCTAGTCAAGCTGTTGATGCTCTCTGTTCCCCAGCCTAGTCAAGCTGTTGATGATCTCTGTTCCCCAGCCTAGTCAAGCTGTTGTTGCTCTCTGTCCCCAGCCTAGTCAAGCTGTTGATGTTCTCTGTTCCCCAGCCTAGTCAAGCTGTTGATGCTCTCTGTTCCCCAGCCTAGTCAAGCTGTTGTTGCTCTCTGTTCCCCAGCCTAGTCAAGCTGTTGATGTTCTCTGCTCCCCAGCCTAGTCAAGCTGTTGTTGCTCTCTGTTCCCCTCTAGTCAAGCTGGTGTTGCTCTCTGTTCCCCAGCCTAGTCAAGCAGTTGTTGCTCTCTGTTCCCCAGCCTAGTCAAGCTGTTGTTGCTCTCTGTTCCCCAGCCTAGTCAAGCTGTTGTTGCTCTCTGTTCCCCTCTAGTCAAGCTGTTGTTGCTCTCTGTTCCCCAGCCTAGTCAAGCTGTTGTTGCTCTCTGTTCCCCTCTAGTCAAGCTGTTGTTGCTCTCTGTTCCCCAGCCTAGTCAAGCTGTTGTTGCTCTCTGTTCCCCTCTAGTCAAGCTGTTGTTGCTCTCTGTTCCCCAGCCTAGTCAAGCTGTTGTTGCTCTCTGTTCCCCTCTAGTCAAGCTGTTGTTGCCCTCTGTTCCCCAGCCTAGTCAAGCTGTTGTTGCTCTCTGTTCCCCAGCCTAGTCAAGCTGTTGATGCCCTCTGTTCCCCAGCCTAGTCAAGCTGTTGATGCTCTCTGTTCCCCTCTAGTCAAGCTGTTGTTGCTCTCTGTTCCCCAGCCTAGTCAAGCTGTTGTTGCTCTCTGTTCCCCAGCCTAGTCAAGCTGTTGATGCTCTCTGTTCCCCAGCCTAGTCAAGCTGTTGTTGCTCTCTGTTCCCCAGCCTAGTCAAGCTGTTGTTGCTCTCTGTTCCCCAGCCTAGTCAAGCTGTTGATGCTCTCTGTTCCCCAGCCTAGTCAAGCTGTTGTTGCTCTCTGTTCCCCAGCCTAGTCAAGCTGTTGATGCTCTCTGTTCCCCAGCCTAGTCAAGTTGTTGATGCTCTCTGTTCCCCAGCCTAGTCAAGCTGTTGTTGCTCTCTGTTCCCCAGCCTAGTCAAGCTGTTGATGCTCTCTGTTCCCCAGCCTAGTCAAGCTGTTGTTGCTCTCTGTTCCCCAGCCTAGTCAAGCTGTTGTTGCTCTCTGTTCCCCGGCCTAGTCAAGCTGTTGTTGCTCTCTGTTCCCCAGCCTAGTCAAGCTGTTGATGCTCTCTGTTCCCCAGCCTAGTCAAGCTGTTGTTGCTCTCTGTTCCCCAGCCTAGTCAAGCTGTTGTTGCCCTCTGTTCCCCAGCCTAGTCAAGCTGTTGTTGGTCTCTGTTCCCCGGCCTAGTCAAGCTGTTGATGCTCTCTGTTCCCCAGCCTAGTCAAGCTGTTGATGCTCTCTGTTCCCCAGCCTAGTCAAGCTGTTGATGCTCTCTGTTCCCCAGCCTAGTCAAGCTGTTGATGCTCTCTGTTCCCCAGCCTAGTCAAGCTGTTGTTGCTCTCTGTCCCCAGCCTAGTCAAGCTGTTGATGCTCTCTGTTCCCCAGCCTAGTCAAGCTGTTGATGCTCTCGCTGCTCAAAACTTCTTTAGTAATCAAGGAAAATAACCCGTCTTTTATAACAATAACACACTAACCCCAACCCTATGTCCTAACCCCGACCCTATCTCCTAACCCCGACCCTATCTCCTAACCCCGACCCTATCTCCTAACCCCGACCCTATCTCCTAACCCCGACCCTATCTCCTAACCCCGACCCTATCTCCTAACCCCAACCCTATCTCCTAACCCCAACCCTATCTCCTAACCCCAACCCTATCTCCTAACCCCAACCCTATCTCCCAACCCCAACCCTATCTCCCAACCCCGACCCTATCTCCTAACCCCGACCCTATCTCCTAACCCCGACCCTATCTCCTAACCCCGACCCTATCTCCTAACCCCAACCCTATCTCCTAACCCCATCCCTATCTCCTAACCCCAACCCTATCTCCTAACCCCAACCCTATATCCTAACCCCAACCCTATCTCCTAACCCCAACCCTATCTCCCAACCCCAACCCTATCTCCCAACCCCGACCCTATCTCCCAACCCCGACCCTATCTCCCAACCCCGACCCTATCTCCCAACCCCGACCCTATCTCCTAACCCCGACCCTATCTCCTAACCCCGACCCTATCTCCTAACTCCGACCCTATCTCCTAACCCCAACCCTATCTCCTAACCCTAACTCCTAACTCTAGCTCCTAACCTTAACCCTAACCCTAACCCTAGCCCTAGCCCCTAACCCTGACCCTAACCCTAGCTCCTAACCCTATATCCTAACCCTAACCCTAACTCCTAACCGTAGCTCCTAACCCTAGCTCCTAACGCTAGCTCCCAACCCTAGCTCCTAACCCTATGTGTTTCTATTGGCTAATAGCAGTAGGGACTATCTGTTATTCAATGTGTTTCTATTGGCTTATAGCAGTAAGGACTATCTGTTATTCAACGTGTTTCTATTGGCTAATAGCAGTAAGGACTATTTGTTATTCAATGTGTTTCTATTGGCTAATAGCAGTAAGGACAAATTCAATTTTTTTATCAAATAACTGTATTTTATTTGTTTTTATACCTGTGTGTGTGTGTGTGTGTGTGTGTGTGTGTGTGTGTGTGTGTGTGTGTGTGTGTGTGTGTGTGTGTGTGTGTGTGTGTGTGTGTGTGTGTGTGTGTGTGTGTGTGTGTGTGTGTGTGTCAGGTAAAGGGAAGTGAACAGTCTGTGGCATGTCTGTCTGTTTTTCACCCTCTCTGAACGCCTCCCCCTTCTCCACACCCTCCATCAGACTACGTTACTGACAACACATACAGCCTCTGCATCCTAAAGAGAGAGAGAGAGGTAGGGAGAAGGAGGGAAAGGAGGGAGAGAGAGAGAGAGGTAGGGAGAAGGAGGGAGAGGAGGGAGAGAGAGAGAGAGGTAGGGAGAAGGAGGGAGAGGAGGGAGAGAGAGAGAGAGGTAGGGAGAAGGAGGGAAAGGAGGGAGAGAGAGAGAGAGAGAGGTAGGGAGAAGGAGGGAAAGGAGGGAGAGAGAGAGAGAGGTAGGGAGAAGGAGGGAAAGGAGGGAGAGAGAGAGAGAGGTAGGGAGAAGGAGGGAAAAGAGAGAGAGAGAGAGAGGTAGGGAGAAGGAGGGAAAAGAGAGAGAGAGAGAGAGGTAGGGAGAAGGAGGGAAAGGAGGGAGAGAGAGAGAGAGAGAGGTAGGGAGAAGGAGGGAAAAGAGAGAGAGAGAGAGAGAGGCAAGGAGGGATGGTGAGCGATAGGAGGGAGAGACAGAATGACAGACAGAAGGCGAGAGAGAGAAACACATAGAAAGATACATTCCAGCGTGGAGATATTCTCCCTGTTTTCTCCCCAAACACAAATGGTGTACAATCATTCTGATAAATGTTCTGCTCAATGCAGAAGTTATTTGAAAGCTTTTAGGGATGCAAGTTTCACTGAACACTTCAAGAGCTTTAAAGAGGACCAACCATGAAAGCATAGTAACTAACGGTGACAGTCCAGGAAACTAAACAAAAAAAACGAAAACACAAACATAACCAACAGAATAACCCTCCTTCCTCCTGCGTCCGACTCGTCGGAATGCCGTCAGGATGTTAAAACATTCCGGAATGCTGGAAGGTTAGGCACCACAGAACAAGAGTGACATTTCAGAGTGGAGGGAGGAGCGGAATCTTCTCGTCTGTTATGGTTTCCTTTATAGAAAGACAGGTCATCACCACATGGGAGACAGAAATCCCAGCATTCAAGATGCTGTTGGTTTTTATACTGGGTGGATTTTTAGCTTGCGCTTCGCTTTGGTTTCAGCTTATCACCATTAATCACATGTTGGTGGTGGCTGTTTTTAGATTGAATACATGTCCGTTCTGGAAATCCTATGATAATCAGTTGCCATAGTGAAACAGTTATTGTTGAACCTTCACGCTGGGAAAACGTTGTTGAAAGCTTTGCAATATATAAAAAAAAAAACTTTGAGGGTCATTTACATCAGTTACATCCTGAAATGGAATTGATCCCGACACTGACCCAGCGTATTACGGAATGTTCCGGTGACATGAAGCTTAAACTTAACATCAAAAAGAGACACGTGTAGAACATCCTTTCATGGAAAAGTTCATCTGTAACTTCACAGCCAAGATACTAAAGAGATGAAGATGTTTTAAACTCTCTCTATTCAATTCAATGGTCTTCATTGGAAACATGTGTTAACATGGCCAAAGCAAGTGAGGTAGATAATATACACAAATATAGTCCCTCACTCTCTCTCTCTCTCTCTCTCTCTCTCTCTCTCTCTCTCTCTCTCTCTCTCTCTCTCTCTCTCTCTCTCTCTCCCTCTCTGTCTCTCTCTCTCTCTCTCTCTCTCTCTCTCTCTCTCTCTCTCTCTCTCTGTGTCTGTCTCTCTCTCTCTCCCTCTCTCTCTCTCTCTCTCTCTCTGTCTCTCTCTTCTCTCTCTCTCTCTCTCTCTCTCTCTCTCTCTCTCTCTCTCTCTCTGTCTCTCTCTCTCCCTCTCTCTCTCTCACTCTCTCACTCTCTGCATGACTAATCAAAGCAACCTGGTATGGTTCCTCCTCCAGTATATTTAAAGTCTTTCTCTGGCTGGCTAATTCTGTTGTGCTATTAAAGTCGTTCATTATGGCCTGTCATACCATCGCTTCTCTGATCAGAGTCTCGACTGTCTCGAATTAGTCTTAGATAACATGCGTTAACATGCACTGAGTAAATAAATAATAGGTTGTTATTCTTTTGAGCATAATTATAATAAAATAATAAAAATTCAAGTCTGTTAAAATACAATACGTAACTTTTTAGGGAGTGATTTCTGGCAGAGTGATTTCTGGCAGAGTGATTTCTGCAGAGTGCATCTTTAATTGGCTGCTGAAGGGTCAATACCAGGACAGAGACACAGGAAATGCAGTCTAAGTCACATTTAATTGGCACTGAATATTTTGACTAATTCCATCACGAGCTCTCTCTCTCTCTCTGTCTCTGTCTGTCTCTCTCTCTCCCTCTCTCTGTCTCTCTCTCTGTCTCTCTCTCTGTCTTTCTCTCTCTGTCTCTCTCTCTCCTCCCCTCTATCTATGTCTCTCTCCTCCCCATCTCTCCATCTCTCTCTTTCGTCTCCATCTCTCTCTCCCTCTCTCTGTCTCTCTCTCTCTCTCTGTCTCTCTCTCTGTCTCACTCTCTGTCTCTCTCTCTCCTCCCCTCTATCTATGTCTCTCTCCTCCCCATCTCTCCATCTCTCTCTTTCGTCTCCATCTCTCTCTGTCTCTCTCTGCCTTTGTATTCTCATTAGCTGTGGATGTTTATCAGCCTCTCCCAGCCTCTCTATCACTCATCAGGATTAGCTCTTGACGCTCATTTAGCTCTCTGTCTCTCTCTCTCTCTCTGTCTCTGTCTCTCTCTCTCTCTGTCTCTGTCTCTGTCTCTGTCTCTCTCTGTCTCTGTCTCTGTCTCTCTCTCTCTCTCTCTCTCTCTCTCTCTCTCTCTCTCTCTCTCTCTCTCTCTCTGTCTCTCTCTCTCTCTCTCTCTCTCTCTCTCTCTTAGTCACACCCTTGTTTGTCTCAGTGCACAATCCCTGTTTAGTGTGGATTAGAGACGTATTGTCTCTGGATTAGGGTGTCATTGTTTCTGAGCCGGGGTAGCGACACTGTCACAGTGGGTGTTTGTGTGCTGTGTGTGTGATAGAGAAAGATGGCAGGCAGCTTGAATGTGGACAATGACAGTGAGGGTGTGTCTGAACTCATCTCATATGTAGATACTGTATTCTACTCTACTGTATTTTAGTCAATGCCAGTTCAACAAAGCTCGTACTACTACTCGTAATATATTTCTTGATTCCTTTATTTGACTTGTAGAGTTGTGTATATTGAAGCAAATTGTTAGATATTATTTCACTGTTCGAGCTAGGAACACAAGCGTTTCGCAACACCCGCAAAAAAATGTGTGCTAAATATTTGCATGTGACCAATAACATTTGATTTGATTTTAGAAGTATGTGAACGGTGGCTCTTCTTTTCCAAAAATGTAAAGATGTTTGAATCTGTTCTAGGTCTTCATTTCTAAGCATGTTCCTCTCTGCTTCCTACTTCCTCTCTGTACCTATTTGTGTGCTGATGTGACAGGAAGTGACAAATGAGATGAATATGGTTGATGGAGTCTGATGGGGATGTTAGGGTCAAATCAGATGACAGGAGAGAACGGACTCTATAACAACAACATCAGTGGACTCTATGACAACAACCTCAGTGGACTCTATGGCAACAACAACCTCAGTGGACTCTATGACAACAACAACCTCAGTGGACTCTATAACAACAACCTCAGTGGACTCTATAACAACAACCTCAGTGGACTCTATGACAACAACAACCTCAGTGGACTCTATGACAACAACCTCAGTGGACTCTATGACAACAACAACCTCAGTGGACTCTATGACAACAACATCAGTGGACTCTATGACAACAACAACCTCAGTGGACTCTATAACAACAACAACCTCAGTGGACTCTATGACAACAACAACCTCAGTGGACCCTATGACAACAACCTCAGTGGAATCTATGACAACAACAACCTCAGTGGACTCTATGACAACAACCTCAGTGGACCCTATGACAACAACAATCTCACTGGACTCTATGACAACAACCTCAGTGGACTCTATGACAACAACAACCTCAGTGGACTCTATGACAAAAACCTCAGTGGACTCTATGACAACAACTTCAGTGGACTCTATGACAACAATAACCTCAGTGGACTCTATGACAACAACCTCCGTGGACTCTATAACAACAACAACCTCAGTGGACTCTATGACAACAACAACCTCAGTGGACTCTATGACAACAACAACCTCAGTGGACTCTATGACAACAACCTCAGTGGACTCTATGACAACAACCTCAGTGGACTCTATGACAACAACTTCAGTGGACTCTATGACAACAATAACCTTCAGTGGACTCTATGACAACAACCTCAGTGGACTCTATAACAACAACAACCTCAGTGGACTCTATGACAACAACCTCAGTGGACTCTATGACAACAACCTCAGTGGACTCTATAACAACAACAACCTCAGTGGACTCTATGACAACAATCTCAGTGGACTCTATAACAACAACAACCTCAGTGGACTCTATGACAACAACCTCAGTGGACTCTATGACAACAATCTCAGTGGACTCTATGACAACAATCTCAGTGGACTCTATGACAACAACCTCAGTGGACTCTATGACAACAATCTCAGTGGACTCTATGACAACAACCTCAGTGGACTCTATGACAACAATCTCAGTGGACTCTATGACAACAACCTCAGTGGACTCTATAACAACAACCTCAGTGGACTCTATAACAACAATCTCAGTGGACTCTATGACAACAACCTCAGTGGACTCTATGACAACAATCTCAGTGGACTCTATGACAACAACCTCAGTGGACTATATGACAACAACCTCAGTGGACTCTATGACAACAACTTCAGTGGACTCTATGACAACAACCTCAGTGGACTCTATAACAACAACCTCAGTGGACTCTATGACAACAACAACCTCAGTGGACTCTATGACAACAACAACCTCAGTGGACTCTATGACAACAACCTCAGTGGACTCTATGACAACAACCTCAGTGGACTCTATGACAACAACCTCAGTGGACTCTATGACAACAACCTCAGTGGACTCTATAACAACAACAACCTCAGTGGACTCTATGACAACAATCTCAGTGGACTCTATGACAACAACCTCAGTGGACTCTATGACAACAATCTCAGTGGACTCTATAACAACAACAACCTCAGTGGACTCTATAACAACAACAACCTCAGTGGACTCTATGACAACAATCTCAGTGGACTCTATAACAACAACAACCTCAGTGGACTCTATAACAACAACCTAAGTGGACTCTATAACAACAACCTCAGTGGACTCTATAACAACAACCTCAGTGGACTCTATGACAACAACCTCAGTGGACTCTATGAAAACAACCTCAGTGGACTCTATGACAACAACCTCAGTGGACTCTATGACAACAACAACCTCAGTGGACTCTATGACAACAACCTCAGTGGACTCTATAACAACAACAACCTCAGTGGACTCTATGACAACAACCTCAGTGGACTCTATAACAACAACCTCAGTGGACTCTATGACAACAACCTCAGTGGACTCTATGACAACAATCTCAGTGGACTCTATGACAACAATCTCAGTGGACTCTATAACAACAATCTCAGTGGACTATATGACAACAACAACCTCAGTGGACTCTATAACAACAATCTCAGTGGACTATATGACAACAACAACCTCAGTGGACTCTATGACAACAACAACCTCAGTGGACTCTATGACAACAATCTCAGTGGACTCTATGACAACAATCTCAGTGGACTCTATGACAACAACAACCTCAGTGGACTCTATGACAACAACAACCTCAGTGGACTCTATGACAACAACAACCTCAGTGGACTCTATGACAACAACCTCAGTGGACTCTATGACAACAACAACCTCAGTGGACTCTATGACAACAACAACCTCATTGGACTCTATGACAGCAACCTCAGTGGACTCTATGACAACAACCTCATTGGACTCTATGACAAACACCTCAGTGGACTCTATGACAACAACAACCTCAGTGGACTCTATGACAACAACCTCAGTGGACTCTATGACAACAACCTCAGTTGACTCTATGAAGACAACCTCAGTGGACTCTATAACAACAACAACCTCAGTGAACTCTATGACAACAACCTCAGTGGACTCTATAACAACAACCTCAGTGGACTCTATCACAACAACCTCAGTGGACTCTATGACAACAACAACCTCAGTGGACTCTATGACAACAACAACCTCAGTGGACTCTATGACAACAACAACCTCAGTGGACTCTATGACAACAACAACCTCAGTGGACTCTATGACAACAACCTCAGTGGACTCTATGACAACAATCTCCGTGGACTCTATGACAACAACCTCAGTGGACTCTATGACAACAACCTCACTGGACTCTATGACAACAACCTCAGTGGACTCTATGACAACAACCTCAGTGGACTCTATGACAACAACCTCAGTGGACTTTATGACAACAACAACCTCAGTGGACTCTATGACAACAACAAGCTCAGTGGACTCTATGACAACAACATCTGTGGACTCTATGACAACAACCTCAGTGGACTCTATGACAACAACAATCTCAGTGGACTCTATGACAACAACATCTGTGGACTCTATGACAACAACAATCTCAGTGGACTCTATGACAACAACAATCTCAGTGGACTCTATGACAACAATCTCAGTGGACTCTATGACAACAACCTCAGTGGACTCTATGACAACAATCTCAGTGGACTCTATGACAACAACCTCAGTGGACTCTATAACAACAACCTCAGTGGACTCTATAACAACAACCTCAGTGGACTCTATGACAACAACCTCAGTGGACTCTATGACAACAACCTCAGTGGACTCTATAACAACAACCTCAGTGGACTCTATGACAACAATAACCTCAGTGGACTCTATAACAACAACCTCAGTGGACTCTAGAACAACAACCTCAGTGGACTCTATGACAACAACCTCAGTGGACTCTATGACAACAACCTCAGTGGACTCAATGACAACAACAACCTCAGTGGACTCTATGACAACAACAACCTCAGTGGACTCTATGACAACAATCTCAGTGGACTATATGACAACAACAATCTCAGTGGACTCTATGACAACAACAACCTCAGTGGACTCTATGACAACAACAACCTCAGTGGACTCTATGACAACAACCTCAGTGGACTCTATGACAACAACAACCTCAGTGGACTCTATGACAACAATCTCAGTGGACTCTATGACAACAATCTCAGTGGACTCTATGACAACAACAACCTCAGTGGATTCTATGACAACAACAACCTCAGTGGACTCTATGACAACAACCTCAGTGGACTCTATGACAACAACCTCAGTGAACTCTATGACAACAACCTCAGTGGACTCTATAACAACAACCTCAGTGGACTCTATGACAACAACCTCAGTGGACTCTATGACAACAATAACCTCAGTGGACTCTATGACAACAACAACCTCAGTGGACTCTATGACAACAACCTCAGTGGACTCTATAACAACAACAACCTCAGTGGACTCTATAACAACAACAACCTCAGTGGACTCTATGACAACAACCTCAGTGGACTCTATAACAACAACAACCTCAGTGGACTCTATGACAACAACCTCAGTGGACTCTATAACAACAACCTCAGTGGACTCTATGACAACAACCTCAGTGGACTCTATGACAACAATCTCAGTGGACTCTATGACAACAATCTCAGTGGACTCTATAACAACAATCTCAGTGGACTATATGACAACAACAACCTCAGTGGACTCTATGACAACAACAACCTCAGTGGACTCTATGACAACAACCTCAGTGGACTCTATGACAACAACAACCTCACTGGACTCTATGACAACAACCTCATTGGACTCTATGACAAACACCTCAGTGGACTCTATGACAACAACAACCTCAGTGGACTCTATGACAACAACCTCAGTGGACTCTATGACAACAACCTCAGTTGACTCTATGACAACAACCTCAGTGGACTCTATGACAACAACCTCAGTGAACTCTATGACAACAACCTCAGTGGACTCTATAACAACAACCTCAGTGGACTCTATGACAACAACCTCAGTGGACTCTATGACAACAACCTCAGTGGACTCTATGACAACAACAACCTCAGTGGACTCTATGACAACAACAACCTCAGTGGACTCTATGACAACAACAACCTCAGTGGACTCTATGACAACAATCTCAGTGGACTCTATGACAACAACCTCAGTGGACTCTATGACAACAACCTCAGTGGACTCTATGACAACAACCTCACTAGACTCTATAACAACAACCTCAGTGGACTCTATGACAACAACAACCTCAGTGGACTCTATGACAACAATCTCAGTGGACTCTATGACAACAACCTCAGTGGACTCTATGACAACAATCTCAGTGGACTCTATGACAACAACCTCAGTGGACTCTATAACAACAATCTCAGTGGACTATATGACAACAACAACCTCAGTGGACTCTATGACAACAACAATCTCAGTGGACTCTATGACAACAACAATCTCAGTGGACTCTATGACAACAACATCTGTGGACTCTATGACAACAACAATCTCAGTGGACTCTATGACAACAACAATCTCAGTGGACTCTATGACAACAATCTCAGTGGACTCTATGACAACAACCTCAGTGGACTCTATGACAACAATCTCAGTGGACTCTATGACAACAACCTCAGTGGACTCTATAACAACAACCTCAGTGGACTCTATAACAACAACCTCAGTGGACTCTATGACAACAACCTCAGTGGACTCTATGACAACAACCTCAGTGGACTCTATAACAACAACCTCAGTGGACTCTATGACAACAATAACCTCAGTGGACTCTATAACAACAACCTCAGTGGACTCTATAACAACAACCTCAGTGGACTCTATGACAACAACCTCAGTGGACTCTATGACAACAACCTCAGTGGACTCTATGACAACAACAACCTCAGTGGACTCTATGACAACAACAGCCTCAGTGGACTCTATGACAACAATCTCAGTGGACTATATGACAACAACAAACTCAGTGGACTCTATGACAACAACAACCTCAGTGGACTCTATGACAACAACAACCTCAGTGGACTCTATGACAACAACCTCAGTGGACTCTATGACAACAACAACCTCAGTGGACTCTATGACAACAATCTCAGTGGACTCTATGACAACAATCTCAGTGGACTCTATGACAACAACAACCTCAGTGGACTCTATGACAACAACAACCTCAGTGGACTCTATGACAACAACCTCAGTGGACTCTATGACAACAACAACCTCAGTGGACTCTATGACAACAACAACCTCACTGGACTCTATGACAACAACCTCAGTGGACTCTATGACAACAACCTCATTGGACTCTATGACAAACACCTCAGTGGACTCTATGACAACAACAACCTCAGTGGACTCTATGACAACAACCTCAGTGGACTCTATGACAACAACCTCAGTTGACTCTATGACAACAACCTCAGTGGACTCTATGACAACAACCTCAGTGAACTCTATGACAACAACCTCAGTGGACTCTATAACAACAACCTCAGTGGACTCTATGACAACAACCTCAGTGGACTCTATGACAACAACAACCTCAGTGGACTCTATGACAACAACAACCTTAGTGGACTCTATGACAACAACAACCTCAGTGGACTCTATGACAACAACAACCTCAGTGGACTCTATGACAACAACAACCTCAGTGGACTCTATGACAACAATCTCAGTGGACTCTATGACAACAACCTCAGTGGACTCTATGACAACAACCTCAGTGGACTCTATGACAACAACCTCAGTGGACTCTATAACAACAACCTCAGTGGACTCTATGACAACAACCTCAGTTGACTCTATGACAACAACCTCAGTGGACTCTATGACAACAACCTCAGTGGACTCTATAACAACAACAACCTCAGTGAACTCTATGACAACAACCTCAGTGGACTCTATAACAACAACCTCAGTGGACTCTATGACAACAACAACCTCAGTGGACTCTATGACAACAACAACCTCAGTGGACTCTATGACAACAACAACCTCAGTGGACTCTATGACAACAACAACCTCAGTGGACTCTATGACAACAACAACCTCAGTGGACTCTATGACAACAACCTCAGTGGACTCTATGACAACAATCTCAGTGGACTCTATGACAACAACCTCAGTGGACTCTATAACAACAATCTCAGTGGACTATATGACAACAACAACCTCAGTGGACTCTATGACAACAACAACCTCAGTGGACTCTATGACAACAACCTCAGTGGACTCTATGACAACAACAACCTCAGTGGACTCTATGACAACAATCTCAGTGGACTCTATGACAACAACAACCTCAGTGGACTCTATGACAACAACAACCTCAGTGGACTCTATGACAACAACCTCAGTGGACTCTATGACAACAACCTCAGTGGACTCTATGACAACAACAACCTCAGTGGACTCTATGACAACAACAACCTCATTGGACTCTATGACAGCAACCTCAGTGGACTCTATGACAACAACCTCATTGGACTCTATGACAAACACCTCAGTGGACTCTATGACAACAACCTCAGTGGACTCTATGACAACAACCTCAGTTGACTCTATGAAGACAACCTCAGTGGACTCTATTACAACAACAACCTCAGTGAACTCTATGACAACAACCTCAGTGGACTCTATCACAACAACCTCAGTGGACTCTATGACAACAACAACCTCAGTGGACTCTATGACAACAACAACCTCAGTGGACTCTATGACAACAACAACATCAGTGGACTCTATGACAACAACAACCTCAGTGGACTCTATGACAACAACCTCAGTGGACTCTATGACAACAATCTCAGTGGACTCTATGACAACAACCTCAGTGGACTCTATGACAACAACCTCAGTGGACTCTATGACAACAACCTCAGTGGACTCTATGACAACAACCTCAGTGGACTCTATGACAACAACCTCAGTGGACTCTATGACAACAACCTCAGTGGACTCTATGACAACAACAACCTCAGTGGACTCTATGACAACAACAAGCTCAGTGGACTCTATGACAACAACATCTGTGGACTCTATGACAACAACCTCAGTGGACTCTATGACAACAACAATCTCAGTGGACTCTATGACAACAACAATCTCAGTGGACTCTATGACAACAACATCTGTGGACTCTATGACAACAACAATCTCAGTGGACTCTATGACAACAACAATCTCAGTGGACTCTATGACAACAATCTCAGTGGACTCTATGACAACAACCTCAGTGGACTCTATGACAACAATCTCAGTGGACTCTATGACAACAACCTCAGTGGACTCTATAACAACAACCTCAGTGGACTCTATAACAACAACCTCAGTGGACTCTATGACAACAACCTCAGTGGACTCTATGACAACAACCTCAGTGGACTCTATAACAACAACCTCAGTGGACTCTATGACAACAATAACCTCAGTGGACTCTATAACAACAACCTCAGTGGACTCTATAACAACAACCTCAGTGGACTCTATGACAACAACCTCAGTGGACTCTATGACAACAACCTCAGTGGACTCTATGACAACAACAACCTCAGTGGACTCTATGACAACAACAACCTCAGTGGACTCTATGACAACAATCTCAGTGGACTATATGACAACAACAAACTCAGTGGACTCTATGACAACAACAACCTCAGTGGACTCTATGACAACAACAACCTCAGTGGACTCTATGACAACAACCTCAGTGGACTCTATGACAACAACAACCTCAGTGGACTCTATGACAACAATCTCAGTGGACTCTATGACAACAATCTCAGTGGACTCTATGACAACAACAACCTCAGTGGACTCTATGACAACAACAACCTCAGTGGACTCTATGACAACAACCTCAGTGGACTCTATGACAACAACAACCTCAGTGGACTCTATGACAACAACAACCTCACTGGACTCTATGACAACAACCTCAGTGGACTCTATGACAACAACCTCATTGGACTCTATGACAAACACCTCAGTGGACTCTATGACAACAACAACCTCAGTGGACTCTATGACAACAACCTCAGTGGACTCTATGACAACAACCTCAGTGGACTCTATAACAACAACCTCAGTGGACTCTATGACAACAACCTCAGTGGACTCTATGACAACAACCTCAGTGAACTCTATGACAACAACCTCAGTGGACTCTATAACAACAACCTCAGTGGACTCTATGACAACAACCTCAGTGGACTCTATGACAACAACAACCTCAGTGGACTCTATGACAACAACAACCTCAGTGGACTCTATGACAACAACAACCTCAGTGGACTCTATGACAACAACAATCTCAGTGGACTCTATGACAACAACCTCAGTGGACTCTATGACAACAACCTCAGTGGACTCTATGACAACAACCTCACTGGACTCTATAACAACAACCTCAGTGGACTCTATGACAACAACCTCAGTTGACTCTATGACAACAACCTCAGTGGACTCTATGACAACAACCTCAGTGGACTCTATAACAACAACAACCTCAGTGAACTCTATGACGACAACCTCAGTGGACTCTATAACAACAACCTCAGTGGACTCTATGACAACAACAACCTCAGTGGACTCTATGACAACAACAACCTCAGTGGACTCTATGACAACAACAACCTCAGTGGACTCTATGACAACAACAACCTCAGTGGACTCTATGACAACAACAACCTCAGTGGACTCTATGACAACAATCTCAGTGGACTCTATGACAACAACCTCAGTGGACTCTATGACAACAATCTCAGTGGACTCTATGACAACAACCTCAGTGGACTCTATAACAACAACCTCAGTGGACTCTATAACAACAATCTCAGTGGACTCTATGACAACAACCTCAGTGGACTCTATGACAACAATCTCAGTGGACTCTATGACAACAACCTCAGTGGACTCTATGACAACAACCTCAGTGGACTCTATGACAACAACTTCAGTGGACTCTATGACAACAATCTCAGTGGACTCTATGAAAACAACCTCAGTGGACTCTATGACAACAACTTCAGTGGACTCTATGACAACAATCTCAGTGGACTCTATGACAACAACCTCAGTGGACTCTATGACAACAACCTCAGTGAACTCTATGACAACAACAACCTCAGTGGACTCTATAACAACAACCTCAGTGGACTCTATGACAACAACCTCAGTGGACTCTATGACAACAATCTCAGTGGACTCTATAACAACAACCTCAGTGGGCTCTATAACAACAACCTCAGTGGACTCTATAACAACAACCTCAGTGGACTCTATGACAACAACCTCAGTGGACTCTATGACAACAACCTCAGTGGACTCTATGACAACAACCTCACTGGACTCTATAACAACAACCTCAGTGGACTCTATGACAACAACCTCAGTGGACTCTATGACAACAACCTCACTGGACTCTATAACAACAACCTCAGTGGACTCTATGACAACAACCTCACTGGACTCTATAACAACAACCTCAGTGGACTCTATGACAACAACCTCAGTGAACTCTATGACAACACAATAACCTCAGTGGACTCTATGACAACAACAACCTCAGTGGACTCTATGACAACAACCTCAGTGGACTCTATAACAACAACAACCTCAGTGGACTCTATGACAACAACCTCAGTGGACTCTATGACAACAACCTCACTGGACTCTATAACAACAACCTCACTGGACTCTATAACAACAACCTCAGTGGACTCTATGACAACAACCTCAGTGGACTCTATGACAACAACCTCAGTGGACTCTATGACAACAATAACCTCAGTGTACTCTATAACAACAACCTCAGTGGACTCTATAACAACAACCTCAGTGGACTCTATGACCACAACCTCAGTGGACTCTATGACAACAACCTCAGTGGACTCTATGACAACAACAACCTCAGTGGACTCTATGACAACAACAACCTCAGTGGACTCTATGACAACAACAACCTCAGTGGACTCTATGACAACAACCTCAGTGGACTTTATGACAACAACCTCAGTGGACTCTATGACAACAACAACCTCAGTGGACTCTATGACAACAACCTCAGTGGACTCTATGACAACAACCTCAGTGGACTCTATGACAACAACCTCAGTGGACTCTATAACAACAACAACCTCAGTGAACTCTATGACAACAACCTCAGTGGACTCTATGACAACAACCTCAGTGGACTCTATGACAACAACCTCAGTGGACTCTATGACAACAACAACCTCCGTGGACTCTATGACAACAACAACCTCAGTGGACTCTATGACAACAACAACCTCAGTGGACTCTATGACAACAACAACCTCAGTGGACTCTATGACAACAACAACCTCAGTGGACTCTATGACAACAACAACCTCAGTGGACTCTATGACAACAACAACCTCAGTGGACTCTATGACAACAACAACCTCAGTGGACTCTATGACAACAACAACCTCAGTGGACTCTATGACAACAACAACCTCAGTGGACTCTATGACAACAACAACCTCAGTGGACTCTATGACAACAACATCAGTGGACTCTATGACAACAACCTCAGTGGACTCTATGACAACAACAATCTCAGTGGACTCTATGACAACAACCTCAGTGGACTCTATGACAACAATCGCAGTGGACTCTATGACAACAATCTCAGTGGACTCTATGACAACAACCTCAGTGGACTCTATGACAACAACCTCAGTGGACTCTATGACAACAACCTCAGTGAACTCTATGACAACAACAACCTCAGTGGACTCTATAACAACAACCTCAGTGGACTCTATGACAACAACAATCTCAGTGGACTCTATGACAACAACCTCAGTGGACTCTATGACAACAACCTCAGTGGACTCTATGACAACAATCTCAGTGGACTCTATGACAACAACCTCAGTGGACTCTATGACAACAACCTCAGTGAACTCTATGACAACAACAACCTCAGTGGACTCTATAACAACAACCTCAGTGGACTCTATGACAACAACCTCAGTGGACTCTATGACAACAATCTCAGTGGACTCTATAACAACAACCTCAGTGGGCTCTATAACAACAACCTCAGTGGACTCTATGACAACAACAACCTCAGTGGACTCTATGACAACATCCTCAGTGGACTCTATAACAACAACCTCAGTGGACTCTATGACAACAACAACCTCAGTGGACTCTATGACAACATCCTCAGTGGACTCTATAACAACAACCTCAGTGGACTCTATAACAACAACCTCAGTGGACTCTATGACAACAACCTCAGTGGACTCTATGACAACAACAACCTCAGTGGACTCTATAACAACAACAACCTCAGTGGACTCTATGACAACAACAACCTCAGTGGACTCTATGACAACAACAACCTCAGTGGACTCTATGACAACAACAACCTCAGTGGACTCTATGACAACAACATCAGTGGACTCTATGACAACAACCTCAGTGGACTCTATGACAACAACAACCTCAGTGGACTCTATGACAACAACCTCAGTGGACTCTATGACAACAACCTCAGTGGACTCTATGACAACAACCTCAGTGGACTCTATAACAACAACAACCTCAGTGAACTCTATGACAACAACCTCAGTGGACTCTATGACAACAACCTCAGTGGACTCTATGACAACAACCTCAGTGGACTCTATGACAACAACAACCTCAGTGGACTCTATGACAACAACAACCTCAGTGGACTCTATGACAACAACAACCTCAGTGGACTCTATGACAACAACCTCAGTGGACTCTATGACAACAACAATCTCAGTGGACTCTATGACAACAACCTCAGTGGACTCTATGACAACAATCGCAGTGGACTCTATGACAACAATCTCAGTGGACTCTATGACAACAACCTCAGTGGACTCTATGACAACAACCTCAGTGGACTCTATGACAACAACCTCAGTGAACTCTATGACAACAACAACCTCAGTGGACTCTATAACAACAACCTCAGTGGACTCTATGACAACAACAATCTCAGTGGACTCTATGACAACAACCTCAGTGGACTCTATGACAACAACCTCAGTGGACTCTATGACAACAATCTCAGTGGACTCTATGACAACAACCTCAGTGGACTCTATGACAACAACCTCAGTGAACTCTATGACAACAACAACCTCAGTGGACTCTATAACAACAACCTCAGTGGACTCTATGACAACAACCTCAGTGGACTCTATGACAACAATCTCAGTGGACTCTATAACAACAACCTCAGTGGGCTCTATAACAACAACCTCAGTGGACTCTATGACAACAACAACCTCAGTGGACTCTATGACAACATCCTCAGTGGACTCTATAACAACAACCTCAGTGGACTCTATGACAACAACAACCTCAGTGGACTCTATGACAACATCCTCAGTGGACTCTATAACAACAACCTCAGTGGACTCTATAACAACAACCTCAGTGGACTCTATGACAACAACCTCAGTGGACTCTATGACAACAACAACCTCAGTGGACTCTATAACAACAACAACCTCAGTGGACTCTATGACAACAACAACCTCAGTGGACTCTATGACAACAACAACCTCAGTGGACTCTATGACAACAACAACCTCAGTGGACTCTATGACAACAACATCAGTGGACTCTATGACAACAACCTCAGTGGACTCTATGACAACAACAACCTCAGTGGACTCTATGACAACAACCTCAGTGGACTCTATGACAACAACCTCAGTGGACTCTATGACAACAACCTCAGTGGACTCTATAACAACAACAACCTCAGTGAACTCTATGACAACAACCTCAGTGGACTCTATGACAACAACCTCAGTGGACTCTATGACAACAACCTCAGTGGACTCTATGACAACAACAACCTCAGTGGACTCTATGACAACAACAACCTCAGTGGACTCTATGACAACAACAACCTCAGTGGACTCTATGACAACAACAACCTCAGTGGACTCTATGACAACAACAACCTCAGTGGACTCTATGACAACAACAACCTCAGTGGACTCTATGACAACAACAACCTCAGTGGACTCTATGACAACAACAACCTCAGTGGACTCTATGACAACAACAACCTCAGTGGACTCTATGACAACAACAACCTCAGTGGACTCTATGACAACAACATCAGTGGACTCTATGACAACAACCTCAGTGGACTCTATGACAACAACAATCTCAGTGGACTCTATGACAACAACCTCAGTGGACTCTATGACAACAATCTCAGTGGACTCTATGACAACAACCTCAGTGGACTCTATGACAACAATCTCAGTGGACTCTATGACAACAACCTCAGTGGACTCTATAACAACAACCTCAGTGGACTCTATAACAACAATCTCAGTGGACTCTATGACAACAACCTCAGTGGACTCTATGACAACAATCTCAGTGGACTCTATGACAACAACCTCAGTGGACTCTATGACAACAACCTCAGTGGACTCTATGACAACAACAATCTCAGTGGACTCTATGACAACAACTTCAGTGGACTCTATGACAACAATCTCAGTGGACTCTATGACAACAACCTCAGTGGACTCAATGACAACAACCTCAGTGAACTCTATGACAACAACAACCTCAGTGGACTCTATAACAACAACCTCAGTGGACTCTATGACAACAACCTCAGTGGACTCTATGACAACAATCTCAGTGGACTCTATAACAACAACCTCAGTGGGCTCTATAACAACAACCTCAGTGGACTCTATAACAACAACCTCAGTGGACTCTATGACAACAACCTCAGTGGACTCTATGACAACAACCTCAGTGGACTCTATGACAACAACCTCAGTGGACTCTATGACAACAACCTCACTGGACTCTATAACAACAACCTCAGTGGACTCTATGACAACAACCTCACTGGACTCTATAACAACAACCTCAGTGGACTCTATGACAACAACCTCAGTGAACTCTATGACAACACAATAACCTCAGTGGACTCTATGACAACAACAAACTCAGTGGACTCTATGACAACAACCTCAGTGGACTCTATAACAACAACAACCTCAGTGGACTCTATGACAACAACCTCAGTGGACTCTATGACAACAACCTCACTGGACTCTATAACAACAACCTCAGTGGACTCTATGACAACAACCTCAGTGGACTCTATGACAACATCCTCAGTGGACTCTATAACAACAACCTCAGTGGACTCTATGACAACAACAACCTCAGTGGACTCTATAACAACAACCTCAGTGGACTCTATGACAACAACAACCTCAGTGGACTCTATGACAACAACCTCAGTGGACTCTAAAACAACAACCTCAGTGGACTCTATGACAACAACCTCAGTGGACTCTATAACAACAACCTCAGTGGACTCTATGACAACAACCTCAGTGGACTCTATGACAACAACAACCTCAGTGGACTCTATAACAACAACAACCTCAGTGGACTCTATGACAACAACAACCTCAGTGGACTCTATGACAACATCCTCAGTGGACTCTATGACAACAACCTCAGTGGACTCTATAACAACAACCTCAGTGGACTCTATGACAACAACCTCAGTGGACTCTATGACAACAACAACCTCAGTGGACTCTATAACAACAACAACCTCAGTGGACTCTATGACAACAACAACCTCAGTGGACTCTATGACAACAACCTCAGTGGACTCTATGACAACAACCTCAGTGGACTCTATGACAACAACAACCTCAGTGGACTCTATGACAACAACCTCAGTGGACTCTATGACAACAACCTCAGTGGACTCTAAAACAACAACCTCAGTGGACTCTATGACAACAACCTCAGTGGACTCTATAACAACAACCTCAGTGGACTCTATGACAACAACCTCAGTGGACTCTATGACAACAACAACCTCAGTGGACTCTATAACAACAACAACCTCAGTGGACTCTATGACAACAACAACCTCAGTGGACTCTATGACAACATCCTCAGTGGACTCTATGACAACAACCTCAGTGGACTCTATAACAACAACCTCAGTGGACTCTATGACAACAACCTCACTGGACTCTATAACAACAACCTCAGTGGACTCTATGACAACAACCTCAGTGAACTCTATGACAACACAATAACCTCAGTGGACTCTATGACAACAACAACCTCAGTGGACTCTATGACAACAACCTCAGTGGACTCTATAACAACAACAACAACCTCAGTGGACTCTATGACAACAACCTCACTGGACTCTATAACAACAACCTCAGTGGACTCTATGACAACAACCTCAGTGGACTCTATGACAACATCCTCAGTGGACTCTATAACAACAACCTCAGTGGACTCTATGACAACAACAACCTCAGTGGACTCTATAACAACAACCTCAGTGGACTCTATGACAACAACAACCTCAGTGGACTCTATGACAACAACCTCAGTGGACTCTAAAACAACAACCTCAGTGGACTCTATGACAACAACCTCAGTGGACTCTATAACAACAACCTCAGTGGACTCTATGACAACAACCTCAGTGGACTCTATGACAACAACAACCTCAGTGGACTCTATAACAACAACAACCTCAGTGGACTCTATGACAACAACAACCTCAGTGGACTCTATGACAACATCCTCAGTGGACTCTATGACAACAACCTCAGTGGACTCTATAACAACAACCTCAGTGGACTCTATGACAACAACCTCAGTGGACTCTATGACAACAACAACCTCAGTGGACTCTATAACAACAACAACCTCAGTGGACTCTATGACAACAACAACCTCAGTGGACTCTATGACAACAACCTCAGTGGACTCTATGACAACAACCTCAGTGGACTCTATGACAACAACAACCTCAGTGGACTCTATGACAACAACCTCAGTGGACTCTAAAACAACAACCTCAGTGGACTCTATGACAACAACCTCAGTGGACTCTATAACAACAACCTCAGTGGACTCTATGACAACAACCTCAGTGGACTCTATGACAACAACAACCTCAGTGGACTCTATAACAACAACAACCTCAGTGGACTCTATGACAACAACAACCTCAGTGGACTCTATGACAACATCCTCAGTGGACTCTATGACAACAACCTCAGTGGACTCTATAACAACAACCTCAGTGGACTCTATGACAACAACCTCAGTGGACTCTATGACAACAACAACCTCAGTGGACTCTATAACAACAACAACCTCAGTGGACTCTATAACAACAACAACCTCAGTGGACTCTATGACAACAACCTCAGTGGACTCTATGACAACAACAACCTCAGTGGACTCTATGACAACAACAACCTCAGTGGACTCTATGACAACAACAACCTCAGTGGACTCTATGACTACAACAACCCACTGTTCATAGACCAGTTAACCCACTGTCCCTAGACCAGTTAACCCAACGTTCCTAGACCAGTTAACCCACTGTTCCTAGACGTCATTGAAAAAAACATGTTTTTCTTAAACTGACTTGCCTAGTTAAAGGTTCAATACATTTAAAAAATAATATGCCAGTAACCATTTCACTGTGTTTCCACCTTGTGTATTTGACAAATACAGATTGTCTGTGATATAACGTGTGATTACCAGAAATGGTAATGTGAAGAACAACATTACCTGCAACAAAGGCAGATTAGGAAATAGGCCAAGGACTAGATAAAAGTAATTTTCCTACTTGATCCTTTTTAGTCTTGAAATCTTTGGTTGTTTACTCCACTACCTTATTCACTCTGTTTAGCACATGGCCTCACATGTGAATCCTTAAAGAGATGGGTGGGGGTAAAGGCATCAGCAACAGTCTTAAGTTCGGTGATCTAGCTCGCAAAACTCCCTAAAAAGACGTTTGCTTAGAAAAAATGTAAAAAGGAGGAAAGCGGCAATATCACCCCGGGACAGTAGAGGGTGATGAGCTGGTGATAACCATAAGGAAGTGAAGACACACCCAAACAAGGAAGTGAATATACACCCAAACAAGGAAGTGAATATACACCCAAACAAGGAAGTGAATATACACCCAAACAAGGAAGTAAATATACACCCAAACAAGGAAGTGAATATACACCCAAACAAGGAAGTGAAGATACACCCAAACGAGGAAGTGAAGATACACCCAAACGAGGAAGTGAATATACACCCAAACGAGGAAGTGAAGATACACCCAAACAAGGAAGTGAAGATACACCCAAACAAGGAAGTGAAGACACACCCAAACAAGGAAGTGAAGACACACCCAAACAAGGAAGTGAAGACACACCCAAACAAGGAAGACATTCGCGGGATAATTAAATAGAGAGACATTTGACTGCCGAGAAGCAACACATACAGTTGAAGACGTTGTCAACTGGCCTACCTGGTTAAATAAAGGGGACATAAATAATATGTATATATAGACAGTTGAAGTTGGAAGTTTACATACACCTTAGCCAAATACATTTACTTCAGTTGTTCACATTTAATCCGGGTAAAAATTCCCTGTCTGAGGTCAGTTAGGATCACCACTTTATTTTAAGACTGTGACATGTCAGAATAATAGAGAGAATGATTCTTTTCAGCTTTAATTTCTTTCATCACATTCCCAGTGGGTCAGAAGTTTACATACACTAAATTAGTATTTGATAGCATTGCCTTTAAATTGTTTAACTGTGGTCAAACGTTTCTGGTAGCCTTCCACAAGCTTCCAACAATAAGTTGGGTGAATTTTGGCCCATTCCTCCTGACAGAGCTGGAATAACTGAGTCAAGTTTGTAGGCCTCCTTGCTCACACACGCTTTTTCAGTTCTGCACAAAAATGTTCTGTAGGATTGTGGTCAGGGCTTTGTGATGGCCACTCCAATACCTTGACTTTGTTGTCCTTAAGCCAATTTGCCACAACTGGAAGTTTGTTTGGGGTCATTGTCCATTTGGAAGAACCATTTTTGACCAAGCTTTAACTTCCTGACTGATGTCTTGTGATGTTGCTTCAATATAGCCACCTATTTTTCCCCCTCATGATGCCATCTATTTTGTGAAGTGCACCAGTCCCTCCTGCAGCAAAGCACCCCCACAACATGATGCTGCCACCCCCATGCTTCACGATTGGGAGTGTGATCTTCGGCTTGCAAGCCTCCCCCTTTTTCCTCCAAACATAACGATGGTCATTATGGCCAAACAGTTATATTTTTGTTTCATCAGACCAGATGACATTTCTCCAAAAAGTACAATCTTTGTTCTCATGTGCAGTTGCAAACCGTAGTCTGAAATTTTTATGTTGTTTTGGCTGTTTTTTTTGTTGAAACAGACTGGCAGGGTGGGATGTCTGAGGTGTCAATGTGTTTGACTGCTGAAACAGACTGGCAGGGTGGGATGTCTGAGGTGTCAATGTGTTTGACTACTGAAACAGAGGTAGGGTGGGATGTCAGGCGGAGATGGGGAGAAGAGGAGAGGAGGTAAAGAGGAGGAGAGGAGGAGAGGTACATCAGGTCTATCTCTCTCTATTACTCACTCTTTCTCTCTCTCTCTCTCTTTCTCCATTCTCTCCTCCTCTCTCTCTCTCTCTCTCTCTCTCCCAGCCTCTCCCTCCCTCTCGCTCACTCTCTTTCTCTCTCTTTATCTCTCTCTCTTTATCTCTCTCTCTTTATCTATTATCTCTCTATCACTCTCTCTCTCTGTCTCTATCACTATCTTTCTTCATTACTCTTTCCCTATCACTCTCTCTCTTGCTTAAATAATTAAGATGGATAATATAATATTGTCCTGTGTGTTTGTTTGTGTGTTTGACAACTATGGTGCAGTGTTGGCAGTTTGTAGAAACTGATGGGCGAGATGAGATCAGTCTAATACTAGGAGTTGAGATGTTAGACAGAGATGTTAGACAGAGATGTTAGAGAGAGATGTTAGAGGAGATGTTAGAGCGAATTGGTAGAGCAGATGTTAGATAGAAATGTTAGATGGATATGTTAGATAGAGATGTTAGAGGAGACATTCGAGGAGATGTTGGATAGAGATGCTAGAGGAGATGTTAGATAGAGATGTTAGATAGATATTTTAGAGGCAATGTTAGAGGAGATGTTAGATATAGATGTTATAGGAGATGTTAGATAGAGATGTTAGATAGAGTTGTTAGAGAGAGATGTTAGAGGAGATGTTAGAGGATATGTTATATATAGATGTTAGAGGAGATGTTAGATAGAGATGTTAAAGAGAGATGTTAGAGGAGATGTTAGAGGATATGTTATATATATATGTTAGAGGAGATGTTAGATAGAGATGTTAGAGAGAGATGTTAGAGGAGATGTTATATAGAGATGTTAGAGGAGATGTTAGAGGAGATGTTAGATAGAGATGTTAGAGGAGATGTTAGATAGAGATGTTAGAGGAGATGTTAGATAGAGATGTTATAGTAGACGTTAGATAGAGATGTTAGAGGAGATGTTAGATAGATGTTAGAGGAGATGTTAGATAGAGATGTTCGATAGAGATGTTAGATAGAGATGTTAGATAGAGATGTTAGAGAGAGATGTTAGATGAGATGTTAGATAGAGATGTTAGAGGGGACATTATATAGAGATGTTAGAGGGGACATTATATAGAGATGTTAGAGGGGACATTAGATAGAGATGTTAGAGGAGATGTTAGAGGAGATGTTAGATAGAGATGTTAGAGGGGACATTAGATAGAGATGTTAGAGGAGATGTTAGATAGAGATGTTAGAGGGGACATTAGATAGAGATGTTAGAGGAGATGTTAGATAGAGATGCTAGATAGATGTTAGAGGAGATGTTAGATAGAGATGTTAGAGGGGACATTATATAGAGATGTTAGAGGGGACATTATATAGAGATGTTAGAGGGGACATTAGATAGAGATGTTAGAGGGGACATTAGATAGAGATGTTAGAGGGGACATTAGATAGAGATGTTAGATAGAGATCTTAGATAGAGCTGTTAGAGAGAGTTGTTAGATGAGATGTTAGATAGAGATGTTAGAGAGAGATATTAGATAGAGATGTTAGATAGAGATGTTAGATAGAGATGTTAGATAGAGATGTTAGATAGAGATGTTAGAGGAGATGTTAGATAGAGCTGTTAGAGAGAGATGTTAGATAGAGCTGTTAGATAGAAATGTTAGATAGAGATGTTAGATAGAGATGTTAGAGAGAGATGTTAGATGAGTTGTTAGAGAGAGATGTTAGAGAGAGATGTTAGATAGATATGTTAGATAGAGATGTTAGATGAGATGTTAGATAGAGATGTTTTAGGAGATGTTAGACAGAGATGTTAGTGGAGATGTTAGATAGAGATGTTTGAGGAGACGTTAGATAGAGATGTTAGAGGGGATTTTAGATAGAGATGTTAGACATATATGTGTCAGGGGACATTCGATAGAGACGTTAGATAGAGATGTTAGAAGAGATGTAGAGGAGACTTTAGATAGAGATGTTAGAAGAGATGTTAGAGGAGACTTTAGATAGAGAGGTTAGATATAGACGTTAGATAGAGATGTTAGAAGTGATGTTAGAGGAGATGTTAGATGGAGACTTTAGATAGAGAAGTTAGATAGAGGTGTTAGAGGAGATGTTAGAAGAGATGTTAGATAGATATGTTAGATAGAGATGTTAGATATAGATGTTAGAGGAGATGTTAGAAGAGATGTTAGATAGATATGTTAGATAGAGATGTTATATATATATGTTAGAGTAGATGTTAGATAGAGACGATAGATATAGATGTTAGAGGAGATGTTAGAAGAGATGTTAGATAGATATGTTAGATATAGATGTTAGATATAGATGTTAGAGGAGATGTTAGAAGAGATGTTATGTAGAGATGTTAGATAGAGATGTTAGAGGAGATGTTAGAAGAGATGTTAGATAGAGATGTTAGATAGAGATGTTAGAGGTGATTTTAGATAGAGATGTTAGAGGAGATGTTAGCTAGAGATGAGAGGAGATGTTAGAAGAGATGTTAGATAGAGATGTTAGAAAGATATATTAGATATAGATGTTAGAAGTGACGTTAGAGGAGATGTTAGATAGAGATGAGAGATGTTCGATTTAGATGTTAGAGGAGATGTTAGATGGAGATGTTAGAAGAGATGTTAGACAGATATGTTAGATAGATATGTTAGCTAGAGATGTTAGAGAGATATGTTAGAGGATATGTTAGAGAGATATGTTAGAGGAGATGTTGGATATAGATGTTAGAGGAGATGTTAGAAGAGAAGTTAGATAGAGATGTTAGATAGATATGTTAGAGAGAGATGTTAGAGGAGATGTTAGATTGAGATGTTAGAAGAGAAGTTAGATAGAGATGTTAGAGAGAGGTGTTAGATAGAGATGTTAGATAGAGATGTTAGAGAGAGATGCTAGAAGAGATGTTAGATAGAGATGTTAGAGCGAGATGTTAGAGGAGATATTAGATAGAGATGTTAGATAGAGGTGTTAGTGGAGATGTTAGATAGAGCTGTTAGAGAGAGATGTTAGATGAGATGTTAGATAGAGATGTTAGATAGATATGTTAGAGAGATGTTAGAGAGAGATGTTAGATGAGATGTTAGATAGATATGTTAGAGAGAGATGTTAGATAGAGATGTTAGAGGAGATTTTAGATAGAGATGTTTAAGGAGATGTTAGACAGAGATGTTAGAGGAGATGTTAGATAGATATGTTTGAGGAGACGTTAGATAGAGGTGTTAGAGGGGATTTTAGATAGAGATGTTAGACAGATATGTGTGAGGGGACATTCGATAGAGACGTTAGATAGAGATGTTAGAAGAGATGTAGAGGAGACTTTAGATAGAGATGTTAGAAGAGATGTTAGAGGAGACTTTAGATAGAGAGGTTAGATATAGATGTTAGAAGTGATGTTAGAGGAGATGTTAGATGGAGACTTTAGATAGATAAGTTAGATAGAGGTGTTAGAGATGTTAGATAGATATGTTAGATAGAGATGTTAGATATAGATGTTAGAGGAGAATTTAGAAGAGATGTTAGATAGATATGTTAGATAGAGATGTTATATATAGATGTTAGAGGAGATGTTAGATAGAGACGATAGATATAGATGTTAGAGGAGATGTTAGAAGAGATGTTAGATAGATATGTTAGATAGAGATGTTAGATATAGATGTTAGAGGATATGTTAGAAGAGATGTTAGATAGAGATGTTAGATAGATATGTTAGAAGTGATGTTAGATAGAGATGTTAGAGGAGATGTTAGATATAGATGTTAGAGGAGATGTTAGAGGAGATGTTAGAAGAGATGTTAGAAGAGATGTTAGATAGAGATGTTAGATAGAGATGTTAGAGGAGATGTTAGCTAGAGATGAGAGGAGATGTTAGAAGAGATGTTAGAAAGAGATATTAGATATAGATGTTAGAAGTGATGTTAGAGGAGATGTTAGATAGAGATGAGAGATGTTCGATTTAGATGTTAGAGGAGATGTTAGATGGAGATGTTAGAAGAGATGTTAGATAGAGATGTTAGAAAGAGATATTAGATATATATGTTAGAGTAGATGTTAGACAGATCTGTTAGATAGATATGTTAGAGAGAGATGTTAGAGAGAGATGTTAGAGGATATGTTAGATAGAGATGTTAGAGAGATATGTTAGAGGAGATGTTAGAGAGATATGTTAGAGGAGATGTTGGATATAGATGTTAGAGGAGATGTTAGAAGAGAAGTTAGATAGAGATGTTAGATAGAGATGTTAGAGGAGATGTTAGATAGAGATGTCAGAGAGAGATGTTAGAGAGAGATGTTAGATAGAGATGTTAGAGAGAGATGTTAGAGAGAGATGTTAGAGGAGATGTTAGATAGAGATGTTAGAGAGAGATGTTAGAGGAGATGTTAGATAGAGATGTTAGAGAGAGATGTTAGGGAGAGATGTTTTAGGAGATGTTAGACAGATGTTAGAGGAGCTTTCCGTGAAAATAAACATACCCAAAAGTATATATTAGAGTGACGTAAACAATAACTAGTAGTGCTTATACTGCAAGAAAGATTTAAATCTCAACCAAATGAATTACTTAAAAATCATACAATGTGATTTTCTGGATTTTTGTTTTAGATTCCGTCTCTCACAGTTGAACTGTACCTATGATAAAAAATGACAGACCTCTACATGCTTTGTAAGTAGGAAAACCTGCAAAATCGGCAGTGTATCAAATACTTGTTCTTCCCACTGTATGTATTCACCACCTTTGTTATGAAGCCCCTAAATAAGATCTGGTGCAAACAATTACCTTCAGAAGTCACATAATTAGTTAAATAAAGTCCACCTGTCTGCAATCTGAAAGTGTCACATAATCTCAATATTTATACACCTGTTCCGAAAGGCCCCAGAGTCTGAAACATCACTAAGCAAGAGGCACCATGAAGACCAAGGAGCTCTCCAAACAGGTCAGGGACAAAGTTGTGGAGAAGTACAGATATCTGAAAATGTTGAACTTCCCACGGAGCACCATTAAATCCATTCTAAAATAATTGAAAGAATATGGCACCACAACAAACCTGCCAAGAAAGGGCTGCCCACCAAAACTCCCAGACCAGGCAAGGAGGGCGTTAATCATAGAGGCAACAAAGAGACCAAAGATAACCCTGAAGGAGCTGCAAAGCTCCACAGCGCAAATTGGAGTATCTGTCCATAGGACCACTTTAAGCCGTACACTCCACAGAGCTGGGCTTTACGGAAGAGTGGCCAGACAAAGCCACTGCTTATAGAAACAAATTTGCAAACACGTTTGGTATTCGCCAAAAGGCATGTGGGAGACTCCCCAAACATATGGAAGAAGGTACTCTGGTTAGATGAGACTAAAATGTAGCTTTTAGGCCATCAAAGAGAACGCTATGTCTGGCGCAAACCCAACACCTCTCATTACCCCAAGAATGGTTTGGCACAGTGAAGCATGGTGGCGGCAGCATCATGCTGTGGGAATGCTTTTCCTCGGCAGGGAAACAGTTCAGAATTGAAGGAATGATGGATGGCGTTAAATACAGGGAAAGGGAAAACCTGTTTCAGTGTTCCAGAGATTTGAGACTGGGACGGAGGTTCACCATCCAGCAGGACAATGACCCTAAGCATACTGCTAAAGCAACACTCGAGTGGCTTAAGGGGAAACATTTAAATGTCTTGGAATTACCTACGTCAAAGCCCAGACCTCAATCCAATTGAGAAACTGTGGTATGACTGAAAGATTGCTGTACACCAGCGGAACCCGTCCAACTTGAAGGAGATGGAACAGTTTTGTCTTGAAGAATGGGCCAAAATCCCAGTGGCTAGATGTGCCAAGCTATAATTACTGCAAAGCTCTACAAAGTTTTGAATTTGAGAGGGTGAATAGTTACACGCTCAAGTTTTCAGTTTGTTTGTCTTATTTCTTTGTTTGTCTGTTCATCTTCATGTTGTATAAATCAAATAATACAAACCTCCCCGCAAAATATGTTTTAATTCCAGGTTATGAGGCAACAAAATAGGGAAAATGCCAAGTGGGGTGAATACATTCGCAAGCCAATGTAAATAAGGCTTGGAATGACTTACAGTGAATCCTCCTTTAAATATGCACTACATGCCCATATTTGGAGACCTTCTTATTCCATAGTCATGAGCATTAATATGGAGCCCCCCTCCACTAGATGTTGGAACATTGATGCTATAACAGCCTCCACTCTTCTGGGAAGGCTTTCCACTAGATGTTGGAACATTGCTGCTATAACAGCCTCCATTCCTGTGTGGTCCTGTGTGGCTCAGTCGGTAGAGCATGGCGCTTGCAACGCCAAGCGTCGTGGGTTCGATTCCCGCTAGGGCCACCCATATGTAAAAGTAGTGGCCCCAGCCGACTTGTAAGTCGCTTTGGACAAAAGCGTCTGCTAAATGGGATATATTATTATTTTATATTCATTCTTCTGGGAAGGCTTTCCACTAGATGTCGGAACATTGATGCTATAACAGCCTCCACTCTTCTGGGAAGGCTTTCCACTTGATGTTGGGACATTGATGCTATAACAGTCTCCATTCTTCTGGGAAGGCTTTCCACTAGATGTCGGAACATTGATGCTATAACAGCCTCCACTCTTCTGGGAAGGCTTTCCACTTGATGTTGGGACATTGATGCTATAACAGTCTCCATTCTTCTGGGAAGGCTTTCCACTAGATGTCAGAACATTGATGCTATAACAGCCTCCACTCTTCTGGGAAGGCTTTCCACTTGATGTTGGAACATTGATGCTATAACAGTCTCCATTCTTCTGGGAAGGCTTTCCACTTGATGTTGAAACATTGCTGAGGTCGTGCACTGATGTTGGGTGATTAGTCCTGGCTCGCCTTAGGCCTTCCAATTCATCCCAAATGTGTTCAATGGGTTTGAGGCTCTTTATTTATACTTTTACCCCGTTTTTCATTATGTCCAATTGGTAGTTACAGTTCCATCGCTGCAACTCCCTTACATACTCGGCAGAGGTGAAGGTCGAGAGCCATGCGTACTCCAAAACACAACCCTGCCAAGCCACAACGCTTCTTTACACACTGCTCGCTCAACCCGGAAACACCATACAACTGGTGACCAAAGTCAGCGTGCAGGCCCCCGGCGGAAGGAGTCGCTAGACCGCAATGGGACAAGGACATCCCGGCCGGACATTCCCTCCCCTAACCCAGACGAAGCTGAGACAATTGTGCACCGCTTCATGGGTCTCCTGGCCGCGGCCGGCTGCAACACAGCCTGGGATCGAACCCGCGTCTGTAATGACACCTCTAGCACTGCCTTAGACCACTGCGAGGCCTAGGTAAGGGCTCTTAGCAGGGCAATCAAATTCTTCCACACCTATCTCAACAAACCATATGAACTTCACTTTGTGCATGGGGGGGGCATTGTCATGCTGAAACAGGAAAGGGCCTTCTCCAAACTTTGGCCACAAAGTTGGAAGCACAGAATCCTCTAGATTTTCATTGTATAATGTCACTGGAACTAAGGGGCCGAATCATGAATTACAGCCCCAGACCATTATTCTTCCTCCAACAAACTTTACTGCACGATGCATTCGGGCAGTTAGATTTCCCCTGGCATCCGCCAATCCCAGATTCCTCCGTCGGACTGCCCGATGGTGAAGTATGATTCATCACTCCAGAGAACGGCGGCGAGCTTTACACCACTCCAGCCGAAACTTGGCATTGCGCTTTGTGATCTTAGTCACAATTCTCGGCCATGGAAACCTATTTCATGAAGCTGCTGACGAACAGTTCTTGTGCTGACGTTGCGTCCAGAGGCAGTTTGGCGGTGATTGTTGAGGACAGACGATTTTTACCCGCTTCAGCGCTTGACGGTCCTGTTCTGTGAGCTTGTGTGGCCTACCACTTCCCTGCTGAGCCGATTTTGCTCCTAGACATTTCCACTTCACAATAACAGCATTTACAGTTGTACCTCAAATCAAATCAAATCAAATTTATTTATATAGCCCTTCATACATCAGCTGATATCTCAAAGGGCTGTACAGAAACCCTCAGCCTAAAACCCCAAACAGCAAGCAATGCAGGTGTTGAAGCCCGGTGGCTAGGAAAAACTCCCTAGAAAGGCCAAAACCTAGGAAGAAACCTAGAGAGGAACCAGGCTATGTGGGGTAGCCAGTCCTCTTCTGGCTGTGCCGGGTAGAGATTATAACAGAACATGGCCAAGATGTTCAAATGTTCATAAATGACCAGCCTGGTGGAACAATAATAAGGCAGAACAGTTGAAACTGGAGCAGCAGCACGGCCAGGTACCTGGGGCATCTCCAGCTTGGCAGAAATTTGCCAAACTGACTTGATGGAAAGGTGGCATCCTGTGATGGTGCCACGTCAAAAGTCACCTAGTCAGTGAGGCCATTCTACTGCCAATGTTTGTCTATGGAGATTGCATGGCTGTGTGCTCGATTTGATACACGTGTTGCTGAAATAGCCGAATCCACTAGTTTGAAGGGGTGTCCACGTACTTATGGTGTGGCAATCAGTCTATAAAATGATGAAAAGAGTTCACCTTCCTTATGACTGACTGTAAGACATATATGTGTATGTTTAGTGTTGTTGCATATTTTCTAAAGGTCTCTAATGAATAAAACTTCTTCCCCACCCTGTGAACCTCTGACAGGAGACGGGTGGTGTGTAACAGCGGTCAGAGGGAGGTGGGGTGTGTAACAGCTTGTTAACAGGCTGAGGAGCTGAGAAGGGGACAGGAGAGTGGGTGGAGGAAAGGGAGGGGGGGGCTGCTGGTACCAAACAGTCTGTCAGAGAGTTAGGAACACATTAAAAAATAATTTAAAAAAATAGAGGGAAAGTGGTACAGAGAGATGGGTGGATGGATGAATGGATGGATGGATGGATGGATTGATAAAGAGATGGATGATAAAGAGATGGATGGATGGATAAAGAGATGGATGGATACAGAGATGGATGATAAAGAGATGGATGATAAAGAGATGGATGATAAAGAGATGGATGATAAAGAGATGGATGGATACAGAGATGGATGGATACAGAGATGGATGGATACAGAGATGGATGGATACAGAGATGGATGGAT
>NC_088224.1:2306453-2321453 GCF_036934945.1 Oncorhynchus masou masou
ACAATAGTATGCATGTATAAACACCATGGGACCACGCAGCCGTCATACCACTCAGGAAGGAGACGCGTTCTGTCTCCTAGAGATGAACGTACTTTGGTGTGAAAAGTACAGATCAATCCCAGAACAACAGCAAAGGACCTTGTGAAGATGCCGGAGGAAACAAGTACAAAAGTATCTATATCCACAGTAAAACATGTCCTATATCGACATAACCTGAAAGGCCGCTCAGCAAGGAAGAAGCCGCTCAGCAAGGAAGAAGCCACTTCTCCAAAACCACCATAAAAAAGCCAGACTACGGTTTGCAACTGCACATCGTACTGTACTTTTTGGAGAAATGTCCTCTGGTCTGATGAAACAAAAATTGAACTGTTTGGCCATAATGACCATCGTTATGTTTGGAGGAAAAAGGGGGATGCTTGCAAGCCAAAGAATACCATCCCAACTGTGTTCCAATTATTTGAGAACAGCACACAACAGACAAACAGTAACCAGCCAAGTAGAAGAGTTACACAAGTCTTTGTCAGAAATCAGTCAGAAATAGAAATAGAGATAATATGAATCACTTACCTGTGATGATCTCCATATGGTGGTACTCAGAAGACATTCATTTATTCAATAAATGTTCCTTTTGTTCGATAAAGTCTCTCTTTATATCCAACAGCCTTCGTTTGCTTGTGTTTTCTTCAGTAATCCACAGGCTCAAACGCAGACACAACAGGCAGACAAAAAAAAAATCAAAATTGTATCCGTAAAGTTCATAGAAACATGTCAAACGATGTTTATATTCAACCCTCAGGTTGTTTTTTGCCTAAATGATCTATAATATTTCAACCGGACAATAACGTTGTCAATATAAAAGGTTAACAAGAAAGGCACTCTCTCTGTTGCGCTCTGTGACACGTCAGGGTCCACTCATTCAGACTGCTCTTACTCCCTCATTTTTTCAGAATACAAGCCTGAAACCATTTCTAACGACTGTTGACATCTAGTGGAAGGCATAGGAACTGCAAACGGAGTCCTAAGTCAATGGATACTGTAATGGCATTGAATAGAAAACTACAACAACAAACAAAAAAACTATTACTGAGGCTTTCACCTGCCAAATAATTTCTGTTATACTCACAGACATTATTTTAACAGTTTTGGAAACTTTAGAGTGTTTTCTATCCAAATCTCCTAATTGTATGCATATCCTATCTTCTGGATCCGAGTAGAAGAAAGTTTAATTTGGGAATGCTTTTCATCCAAAATTCCAAATGCTGCCCCTACCCTAAAGAGGTTAAAGTGAATTAGATATAGATAGATAGATAATAGATAGGAAGGAGCAGCGTAAAAGAGGGATCTGCCCTTTGATTTGATTAGCTGTTCAGGAGTCTTATGGCTTGGGGGTAGAAGCTGTTTAGAAGCCTCTTGGTCCTAGATATGGTGCTCCAGTACCACTTGCCGTTTGGTAGCAGAGAGAGAACAGTCTATGAATGGGGTGGCTGGAGTCTGACAATTTTTAGGGCCTTCCTCTGACACCGCCTGGTATAGAGGTCCTGGATGGCAGGGAGCTTGATGTACTGGGCCACACTCACTACCCTCTGTGTGTGTGTGTATCTGTGTGTGTGTTTGTGTGTATCGTTGTGTGTGTGTATCGGTGTGTGTGTGTTACACGTGTGGTAACCTCTCTCTCTCTCTCTCTCTCTCTCTCTCTCCTCCCAGCTCTACCCAGTTATACCTGTGGTAACCCAGGCCAGCTGGTCAACGGTCTTCAACAGGGCTCAACCTTTAACATTGGAGAGAAGATCAGGTACAGCTGCAGCCCGGGCTACGTGTTGGAGGGTCACACCACGCTGTCCTGTCTGGCTACGTCTGCTGGCACCGCAGCATGGGACTTCCCCCTGCCCTACTGCAGAGGTAGGATACCTACACACATACACATACACACACATACACCAATATTCACACACACACACACACACACACACACACACACACACACACACACACACACACACACACACACATACACATACACATACACACACATACACCAATATTCACACACACACACACACACACACACACACCGATACACACACACCAATACACCGATACACACCCACACAGCTACACACACACACACAAACCAATACACACATATACACATACACACACACCCATACACACACACACAGATACACACACACACCAATACACACCAAACACACCAATACACACACACACACCGATACAAATACACACAGAAGCACAGACGCATACACACACATGCAACAGTACACACACACACACACACACACACACACACACACACACACACACACACACACACACACACACACACACACACACACACACACAACATAGTTGGTGGTGTAGTGACAGACTGGTCAGGGGTTTTTCTCTGATGTCTTATTTATCACGTCAGGACCCCTGGGGCTTTATAGCTGCCCGATCAACTGCCTGAACCGTTTGCCCTTCACTCCGATGTAACCAGGACCCCCACAGCGATGACACCTGCCATGGTGTGTCTCGTCAGCAGCAACATGACATTACCACAAGGCTCTGTCAGACACGTTGACATATGAGTTATACAACCTGACCGGAAAGACGCGCACACACACACACACACACACACACACACACACACACACACACACACACACACACACACACACACACACACACACTCTCGCTGTCTCTGTCAGTGCAGTACCTGTGGTGTATATGTTGACCAGAGCGCTGTGACACAGAGACATCTGTGACCAGGCCGGGACTCAGGAAGCCAACGTGCAGACACACATGGTGTGTGTGTGTGTGTGCGTGTGTGTGTGTGTGGGGGGGGTTAGAGAGAGAGACAGAGAGATCACACACGGATGGGCACAGGGAGACACAACAGGACCTCTCTTCACCTCCATCCTCCCATCCCTTCATCCTTCCATCCCTCAAACCTTCCATCCTTCCATCCTTCCATCATTCCATCCTCCCACCCTCCATCCTTCCATCATTCCATCCTTCCATCCCTTCATCCTTCCATCCCTCAAACCTTCCATCCTTCCATCATTCCATCCTTCCATCCCTCCATCCTTCCATCCCTCCATCCTTCCATCCCTCCATCCTCCCATCCCTCCATCCTTCCATCCCTCCATCCTCCCATCCCTCCATCCTTCTATCCATTCATCCTTCCATCCCTCAAACCTTCCATCCTTCCATCATTCCATCCCTTCATCCTTCCATCCCTCCATCCTTCCATCCTTCCATCATTCCATCCTTCCATCCCTCCATCCTTCCATCCTTCCATCCCTCCATCCTCCCACCCCTCCATCCTTCCATCCCTTCATCCTTCCATCCCTCAAACCTTCGATCCCTCCATCATTCCATCCTTCCATCCCTTCATCCTTCCATCCCTCAAACCTTCCATCCGTCCATCCCTCCATCCTTCCATCCCTCCATCCTTCCATCATTCCATCCTTCCATCCCTCCGTCATTCCATCCCTCCATCCTTCCATCCTTCCATCCCTCCATCCTTCCATCATTCCATCCTTCCATCCCTCCATCATTCCATCCTTCCATCCCTCAAACCTTCCATCCGTCCATCCCTCCATTCTTCCATCCTTCCATCCTAATCTCTGTGTGTCCATCTGGACTTCCTACCTTAACTATCCTTTCCCTCTCTATTCCTCTTTCCCTCTCTATTCCTCTTTCTCTCTCTGTTCCTCTTTCCCTCTCTCTATTCCTCTTTCCCTCCATCTGTTCCTCTTTCCCGCTCTATTCCTCTTTCTCTCTCTATTCCTCTTTCCCCATCTATATTCCTCTTTCTCTCTCTGTTCCTCTTTCCCTCTCTCTATTCCTCTTTCTCTCTCTATTCCTCTTTCCCCCTCTCTATTCCTCTTTCCCTCTCTATTCCTCTTTCCCTCCATCTGTTCCTCTTTCCCTCTCTATATTCCTCTTTCTCTCTCTCTATTCCTCTTTCCTTCTCTATTTCTATTCCTATTTCCCTCTCTATTCCTCTTTCCCTCCATCTGTTCCTCTTTCCCTCTCTATATTCCTCTTTCCCTTTCTTTATTCCTCTTTCCCTCTCTCTATTCCTCTTTCACTCTCTCTATTGCTCTATCCCTCTCTATTCCTATTTCCCTCTCTATTCCTCTTTCCCTCCATCTGTTCCTCTTTCCCTCTCTCCTTCTCAGCTATAGTATCTTTCTTCCCTCTCCCTTTTACCCTCCCTACTGCTTCTATCAGCCCCTCCCTCCCTCTGTCCCACTCTTCTTCTCTCCCTCCCTTAACCGCTCTGTCCCCCCAGCCCACTCTTCTTCTCTCCCTCCCTTAACCGCTCTGTCCCCCCAGCCCACTCTTCTTCTCTCCCTCCCTTAACCGCTCTGTCCCCCCAGCCCACTCTTCTTCTCTCCCTCCCTTAACCGCTCTGTCCCCCAGCCCACTCTTCTTCTCTCCCTCCCTTAACCGCTCTGTCCCCCCAGCCCACTCTTCTTCTCTCCCTCCCTTAACCGCTCTGTCCCCCCAGCCCATGTTTTGCCTGGCTGAAACAAAGCGTCCGGGCAGCCAGGCTATCATAAATATGTCACTTCCTCCTGAGAAATTACACGTTTTAGAAACGGGCAATTTCCACGGCGATTAATTGAGGTCTCTCGCTGCGGCAGCGCCGTATAAAAGCTGGCGAACACGCCTGAATGCCTTCTCATAAACGTATGGCTAATGCTCCTCCAATTACCTAGCCTGTGCATACATTTGAGAGCACAGCCGTACACCAACAAAACATAGGCCATGGCTTGGCAGTTGGGACTTTTTGGGATGGTGGGGGTGTGTATTCTGTTGGATCAGATCACTTCTCATTTAGCAGTTCTCTATCTTTATCTATCAGTGCTCCCCTCTCTCGTCTCTCCTCCTCTCTCGTCTCTCCACTCTCCTCGGTCCTCTCTCGTCTCTCCACTCTCCTCTGTCCTCTCTCGTCTCTCCACTCTCCTCTGTCCTCTCTCGTCTCTCCACTCTCCTCTGTCCTCTCTCATCTCTCCACTCTCCTCTGTCCTTTCTCGTCTCTCCACTCTCCTCGGTCCTCTCTCGTCTCTCCACTCTCCTCTGTCCTCTCTCGTCTCTCCACTCTCCTCTGTCCTCTCTCGTCTCTCCACTCTCCTCTGTCCTCTCTCATCTCTCCACTCTCCTCTGTCCTCTCTCATCTCTCCACTCTCCTCTGTCCTCTCTCATCTCTCCACTCTCCTCTGTCCTCTCTCGTCTCTCCACTCTCCTCTGTCCTCTCTCGTCTCTCCACTCTCCTCTGTCCTCTCTCGTCTCTCCACTCTCCTCTGTCCTCTCTCGTCTCTCCACTCTCCTCTGTCCTCTCTCATCTCTCCACTCTCCTCTGTCCTCTCTCGTCTCTCCACTCTCCTCTGTCCTCTCTCGTCTCTCCACTCTCCTCTGTCCTCTCTCATCTCTCCACTCTCCTCTGTCCTCTCTCATCTCTCCTATCTCTGTCCTCCTTTTTCCTTTCTCTTCTCTCCTCTCTCCTTTATCCTGAGGACAGCGGACGATATTGCCACTCCTATTTGCCATATCTTCAGTATAGTCCTACTAGAAAGTGTGTGTCCTCAGGCCTGGAGGGAAGCTCAAGTCATTCCTCTACCTAGGAATAGTAAAGCCCCCTTTACTGGCTCAAACAGCCCACCAATCAGCCTGTTAACAACCCTTAGTAAACCTTTGGAAAAAATATTGTTTGACCAGATACAATGCCATTTTACAGTAAACAAACTGTCAACAGAATATTAACACACTTATAGGGAAGGACAGTAGATATGTAGATAAGGGAGTTTATCAAAATTGGATTTGTTTTTGAATTATTTGTGGGTCTGTGTAATCTGAGGGAAAAATGTGTCTCTAATATGGTCATACATTGGGCAGGAGGTTAGGAAGTGCAGCTCAGTTTTCACCTCATTTTGTGGGCAGTGAGCACATAGCCGGTCTTCTCTTGAGAGCCATATCTGCCTACGGCGGCCTTTCTCAATAGCAAGGCTATGCTCACTGAGTCTCTACATAGTCAAAGCTTTCCTTAAGTTTGGGTCAGTCACAGTGGTCAGGTATTCTGCCACTGTGTACTCTCTGTTTAGGGCCAAATAGCATTCTAGTTTGCTCAGTTTTTTTGTTAATTCTTTCCAATGTGTAAAGTAATCATCTTTTTTGTTTTCTCATGATTCGGTTGGGTCTAATTGTCCTGGGATTCTGTTTGTGTAATTGAGCAGAGTCCCTTTACCAGATGGCAAAAGGGACTTTTCTCCAAGTTCATCTCTCTGAGGTTTTGGAAGTTTTGAGAACTACTTGTTTTTTTTTTAAATATATTTTTGCTTTTCTTCTAGATTTTGATAATTAGCTAGATTTGTCCTAATTCTGCATTGTTTGGGGTTTTACGTTTGTACTGAGTCTCAAATGTGTTAATTCTCTCTCCTACCCCTTCTCTCCTTTCTCGTGTCTCCCTCTCTCCTCCCTGTGCATATTTGAGAGGCTGGTGTGTGTGTGTATTGTTCCATGGTCTGCGCTGCCTCATGGTTTGGTTGTCATGACACCCAGGGAAAGAAGACTTTGATGTCGGTCTGCTGCTCCATATGGAGGGAGCATTAAACTGACCAGACAGACTTGAACTTTGCACCGTTCAATCTCTCAGATTCTATATTTTTATTTGAACCTTAATAGATAAATGTAGTTTATCTGGTTTATCTGGGGGATGTTGGAGGACCTGAGCCCTAGGACCATGCTTCAGGACTACTTGGCCTGCTGACTCCTTGCTGTCCCCAGTCCACCTGATCGTGCTTCGGTTGTCATCTGAGATTCTTTCTCATCAATGATAGGATGACATAAACTCTACAGTGGAAAGTCTACACATCAGAGTTATCGGATTCACATGGAATTGTTGTTCAATTTAAATGTTTGAATATGAAATTATTGAGATGTGACAAAATTTGATTTAATTTAATTTGATTTCTAAAATGTGACAATTGGGTTTTATAAGGTTAGGACTCTGCTCAATCAGTGGCCCCTGTGAAGGGACATGGGCTCTAAACACGCCCTCCTCTCCCTTCCTATATGAAGCCGTGACGACAATATAACCTCCTGTTCCAAGTACATGAGGTCTGCGGCCTCTGCGTTAAAAGGACCAACATGTCAACTACAGAACTAAGCCAACCTCAGTGTGAGCGTTGGTTGCGAATGGTATGAATTTTGAACTCTTATTCACTACAGAAGTGATACATCCTAGCCGTTGAGTTAGCAACAGCAGCTGCAAACACAGGTTAGGAAGGAACAGACAGAGTATTCCGTCTACCACACAACGACGTATCAAATTTACCAGCAGAGACATTCTTCAAAGGACTCGGTTGGGCAACACGGCCTTCCATCTACCACCAACCTACTGAAGCACAGCTCGGAGTAAATATTTATTGCATTTTCCTTTTCCAAATGGGTGGTAATTTAGAATGCATAAGATACTGTATTTACGATGGCACAGCTTTGCCCTTTGTTCCTCAGTCTTCCCGCTCTTTCACTCAACCCAGCCCCTTTTCTTTTGTGTAACAAGCTGTCATATCTGTTCCTCCCGCGAGGGACGTTTTCCTTTATGACGTAATTTGTAATCAAGTTATGATTAATTATGTGTAAATAAATAATTAAACCCAATTTTGTATTTCTGATTCCACTTGTTAGCCAGGGTTCGTGCAGATAACCAAGAATTTACAACTTTCAGATGAGACTGAATTAAGGTGACGATTAATATTGACTGCTATTGATGTAAAATATTACTCGGTCTTTAAGAGTTTATTCGGAAGATAACAGCTCTATAAATATTATTTTGTGCTGCCCTGACTCTCTCGTTAATAACATTTACATGATTAGCTCAATCAGGTAACATTAATTACAGAGAAATTATTTTATGGAAAAGCATGTCATATCACTCAATCCAGCATAGCCAAAGACACGACACTCCTGACAGAGCTGGTGTAACTGAGTCAGGTTTAAATGCCTCCTTGCTCACACACACTTTTTCAGTTCTGCCCACAAATTTTCTATGGAATTGAGGTCAGGGCTTTGCACTACACTGCACTACATTACACTGGTCATCTACGAACATTTGCACATCTTGGCAAATGGCCATGTTCTGTTATAATCTCCACCCGGCACAGCCAGAATTGGGACTGGCCACCCCTCATAGCCTGGTTCCTCTCCAGGTTTCTTCCTAGGTTTTGGCCTTTCTAGGGAGTTTTTCCTTGTATGGAGTTCTTCCTACCCACCGTGCTTCTACATCTGAGTGTCGACGGACCTGAGTGAGTTGGGTGCGCAATTACGCAGGTACTTTCCTGAAACAGACAACTGGATTCATTATCCCTTTCATGCCCTGCCTCTAGTCCACTTACCGATATCTGATCAAGAGAGCCTCATCGAAATTGCAACAAGCGGTTCTGTGAAAATTGAATGAATTCAGAAGCAGAAACAGAAGCCAGATTTCTGTATTGGACGGTGATCAGAGTATCCTGCTAGGTAATTGTGATGTTAATACACTGATGCAACCACGTATGGACAGTTGAAGTTGGAAGTTTACATACACCTTAGCCAAATACATTTAAACTCAGTTTTTCACAATTCCTGACATTTAATCCTAGTAAAAATGCCCTGTCATAATGTCACGTCCTGACCTTAGAGATCCTTTTAATGTCTCTATTTGGTTTGGTCAGGGACAGTACGGACAGTTGAAGTTGGAAGTTTACATACTCCAGGGCAGATGCAGTCATTGGGTATTCTATGTTCTATTATTTGTATTTATATGTTTTGTCCGCGGGACAGCTGATTATCTCTACAGCTGTCTATCATTATCTCTGATTGAGAACAGGGCGGCAGGGTAGCCTAGTGGTTAGAGCGTTGGACTAGTAACCGAATGGTTGCAAGTTCAAATCCCCAAGCTGACAAGGTACAAATCTGTCATTCTGCCCCTGAACAGGCAGTTAACCCACGGTTCCTAGGCTGTCATTGGAAATAAGAATTTGTTCTTAACTGACTTGCCTAGTAAAATAAAGATTAAAAAAAACATACTTAGGTAGCCCTTTTTCCTACCTGTGTTTGTGGGAAGTCAACATAACCTTTAGCGTCTCGGTTTGTTTTTGTTTGTTTTGTTCGGCGTCATTTTCCCCCCAAAAAATAGAAGTTGGTCCAGTTCATTCAGCCGTGACACATAAGTCAGTTAGGAATTCCCTTAGGTCATTTAGGATCAGTTAGGATCACCACTTTATTTTAAAGGAATGTGAAATGTCAGAATAATTGTAGAAAGATTTATTTCAGCTTTTTTTCTTTCATCATATTTAGATGTCCTAACCGACTTGCCAAAACTATAGTTTGTTAACAAGAAATGTGGTTGAAAAACATGTTTTAACCTTTTGCGACGAGCAATCCCAGATCCGGGAGCGTAATCATAGCCTCAAACGAATTAGCATAACGCAGCGGACATAAATACCTCTAGAAACTTAAAATAAAATACATTTATTAATTAAAATAGAATATTTAAATAAATCCTATTCATGAAAATCGCAAATGAAATATAATGAGACACAGCTTAGCCTTTTGCTAATCACATCATCTCAGATTTTCAAAATATAAGTTACAGCCAACGCTAGACAAGCATTTATGTAAATTTGTCATGGCATAATGTTATGCTAGGCTCTGCTGGCAGCAGGCAACATTTTCACGAAAATAAGAAAAGCAACCAAATGAAATAATTTACCTTTGAAGAACTTTGGATGTTTTCACTCAGGAGACTCCCAGTTAGATAGCAAATGTTCCTTTTTTCCCAAAATATTTTTTTTTGTAGGCGAAATAGCTCCCGTTTGTTCATCATGCTTGGCTGAGAAATCGACCGTAAAATGCTACCACTACAACGGCAAACTTTTTTCCAAATTAGCTCCATAGTATCGACAGAAACACGGCAAACGTTGTTTAGGATCAATCCTCAAGGTGTTTTTAACATATATATTCGATAATATATCCGTCGAGGCAATTTGTTTCTCATAAGAAGCGATTGGAAAAATGGCTACCTCAGTATTTTACGCAAGATTTTCTGCAGGAGACACTATGTGACCACTTGCTAAATATGGTCCCTTACGGCTATTCTTCAACAGAACAGAAATGCGTTAAAAAAAACGTCACAACATTGTAGACACCTTGGGGAATACGTAGAAAATGTAAGCTCATTCGTAGCTCATTCACAGCCATATAAGGAGTCATTGGCATGAGGCGGTTTCAAAAAATGCGGCACTTCCTGATTGGATTTTTATCTTGGTTTCGCCTGTAACAGTTCTGTGGCACTCACAGACAATATCTTTGCACTTTTTTCTTTCCAAAGCTGTCAATTATATGCATAGTCGAGCATCTTTTCGTGACAAAATATCTTGTTTAAAACGGGAACGTTTTTTTTTATCCAAAAATGAAATATTGCCCCTAGAGTTCAAAGAGGTTAACTGACTACTAAAATGAAGGATACATTTAAAAAACGACTTTGCCCAGTTATGTACTTCCTTTCAAACCTTCTCATTTTCCTGTGGTGAGTTATTCACAAATTTGCATGAACAAATAAGGTTTTATATGTAAGATGGTTAAATAAAGAGCGAAATTATTTGTCGTTATTATTATTGAGCCAGAGTGAGTTTATGCAACTTATTATGCAATTTGTGAAGCACATGTGTACTCCCAAACAAAGGGGTTGAATACTTATTGACATTTCAGCTTTAACTTCTTGGAACTCCCCATCCCGGATCCGGGTTTGACTAAAGCCTCAGGCTCATTAGCATAACGCAACGTTAACGATTTCTGAAAATCGCAAATAAAATGAAAATAATGCGTCTGCTCTCAAGCTTAGCCTTTTCCTAACAACACTGTCATATCAGATTTTCAAAATATGCTTTTGAACCATAGAAATTGACTAATTTGTGTAAGAGTATGCAAAGCTAGCATAGCATTTTGAGTAGCATTTAGCACGCAACATTTTCACAAAAACCAGATAACAAAATAAATAAAATCATTTACCTTTGAAGAGCTTCTCATGTTTTCAATGAGGAGACTCTCAGTTACATACCAAATGCTCAGTTTTTCCTGAAAGCGTCTGTGTGTAGGAGAAATCGTTCCGTTTTCTACATTGCGTCTGGCTACCGAAACGAACCGAAAATTCAGTCACCTACAACGTAAAACTTTTCCGGATTAACTACATAATATCGACGAAACATGGCAAACGTTGTTTGGAATCAATCCTCAAGGTGTTTTTTCACATATCTCTTCATTGATATGCAGTTTGTGGAAGCTTGCTTTCCTCTCTGTATCCCATGGAAAAATACTGGCAGGTGACTTTTGCGCACCAATTTCGGCGCAGGACACCGGGCGGACACCTGGTAAATGTGGTCTCTTATGGTCAATCTTCCAATGATCTGCCTACAAATACGTCACAATGCTGCAGACACCTTGGGGAAACGACAGAAAGGGCAGGCTCATTCCTCTCGCATTCACAGCCATATAAGGAGACAATGGAAAACAGAGCCTCAAAAATCCTGTTCATTTCCTGGATGCCGTCTCATCTTGGTTTTGCCTGAAGCTCACGTTCTAGGGCACGCACAGAAAATATCTTGGTAGTTCTGGACACGTCAGAGTGTTTTCTTTCGAATGCTATCAATTATATGCATAGTCGAGCATCTTTGTGTGACAAAATATCTTGTTTAAAACGGGAACGTTTTTCATCCAAAAATGAAATAGCGCCCCCAGAGCATCAACAGGTTAATTGTTGTACACCTTGATATTATGGGATATTGTGTGTAGATCATCGACACTAAATCTAAATTGAATCAATTTAATCAACAATATGTGTTAAAAATCAAAGAGTATGAATACTTTCTGATGTAGACAGATATGTGTCCCGACACAGTCACACTTTGGACTGTATTTGTCATCGTTTACGATGTGTGTGTGTGCTTGCGTGCGTGTATGTATGTGCACATGCCTACATTTGTGTTTGTGTGTGTGTGTGTTTTACCAGCTTTACCAGCTTAAAGGCTAACAGCATCTACTCTACTCCCTCTGGAGAGACAGACAGAGCCCAGGGCTACAATTACCAGGACTCCATTTATGTTGTTTAAATTGTCTCCTTATAATAATCTTAAAGGACAGAAGAGAGTTCCCAATGTGAAAATGATTAACACAAAATCTGAATTAATCCCATGTACTCAGTCCCCCGTTGATTGGCATCAGCCAATCAGGCCCTTCCCCGGAATTATTATATTCTTAAGTCATTATTACCCTGAAGACTCTTTCAGAGGGTTTTAACACGGGTTCTATTGTGTTGTGGCTTAGACAGACTGAAACGATAGCGGTCTGAATTCTCTGTGTACCCATAAAATGAAATTAAACTACAGGTAATTGGGTCATTATCAATGAAACGTCACAATAAGGAACGATTTGACTGCTGGGGGGGGTCCAAAACCTAAAACCATTGATGAAGAATTGTTAAATAACTCTTAGAATTGTTTATTTATAATATCATCGTGAGGAGCGGTTTCAGAAATATATATTTCAGATTATTCCACATTCTGCTTCATCAGAGTGAAACAGCAAGTCAAGTTATGATCAGTAAACATAAATTGATCGTTTCAGAGCTTGCTTCATTAGAAACGGCGCGGCAGGCAGTCTAGTGGTTGGAGCAGGTAGTCTAGTGGTTAGAGGCAGGTAGTCTTGTGGTTAGAGGAGGCAGGTAGTCTAGTGGTTAGAGCAGGTAGTCTAGTGGTTAGAGGCAGGTAGTCTAGTGGTTAGAGGCAGGTAGTCTAGTGGTCAGAGCAGGTAGTCTAGTGGTTAGAGGGGGCAGGTAGTCTAGTGGTTAGAGGCAGGCAGTCTAGTGGTTGGAGCAGGTAGTCTAGTGGTTAGAGGCAGGTAGTCTAGTGGTCAGAGCAGGTAGTCTTGTGGTTAGAGGAGGCAGGTAGTCTAGTGGTTAGAGCAGGTAGTCTAGTGGTTAGAGGCAGGTAGTCTAGTGGTTAGAGGCAGGTAGTCTAGTGGTCAGAGCAGGTAGTCTAGTGGTTAGAGGGGCAGGTAGTCTAGTGGTTAGAGGCAGGCAGTCTAGTGGTTGGAGCAGGTAGTCTAGTGGTTAGAGGCAGGTAGTCTAGTGGTCAGAGCAGGTAGTCTTGTGGTTAGAGGAGGCAGGTAGTCTAGTGGTTAGAGCAGGTAGTCTAGTGGTTAGAGGCAGGTAGTCTAGTGGTTAGAGGCAGGTAGTCTAGTGGTCAGAGCAGGTAGTCTAGTGGTTAGAGGGGGCAGGTAGTCTAGTGGTTAGAGGCAGGCAGTCTAGTGGTTGGAGCAGGTAGTCTAGTGGTTAGAGGCAGGTAGTCTAGTGGTCAGAGCAGGTAGTCTTGTGGTTAGAGGAGGCAGGTAGTCTAGTGGTTAGAGGCAGATAGTCTAGTGGTTAGAGGCAGGCAGTCTAGTGGTTGGAGCAGGTAGTCTAGTGGTTAGAGCAGGTAGTCTAGTGGTTAGAGCAGGTAGTCTAGTGGTTAGAGGCAGGTAGTCTTGTGGTTAGAGCAGGTAGTCTAGTGGTTAGAGCAGGTAGTCTAGTGGTTAGAGCAGGTAGCCTAGTGGTTAGAGCAGGTAGCCTAGTGGTTAGAGCAGGTAGCCTCTAGGGTTTTAGAAAGAGCTTGATATCTGCAAGTCCTCGTCATGGTAAAGTTGTCAGTCGGACTGCTGTCATCATCACTATAGATGGCTCTAGTTTATCTCCTGAAAGTTAGCTTGTCATCTAGCCATATCAATGTGAGCTGTTATTAGCTTGTCATCTAGCCATATCAATGTGAGCTGTTATTAGCTTGTCATCTAGCCATATCAATGTGAGCTGTTATTAGCTTGTCATCTAGCCATATCAATGTGAGCTGTTATTAGCTTGTCATCTAGCCATATCAATGTGAGCTGTTATTAGCTTGTCATCTAGCCATATCAATGTGAACTGGTATTAGCTTGTCATCTAGCCATATCAATGTGAACTGGTATTAGCTTGTCAACTGGCCATATCAATGTGAGCTGTTATTAGCTTGTCAACTAGCCGTTTGTCAACTAACCACATAGTTCTTATGTGGTTATCTTTGTGCTAAGTTTTGTGTGACAAAAATGTTTATAAAATCAGTTGTGTTTATAAAATATTTTAAGAAACAACAACTGGACTCTTTTAATGCAACAATGTCCACTTACTTTCACATTTGGCAGCAGTAACCCCCCCCAAAAAAAATGGAATGATATGAAATATCTGAAATATACATGTACACATATCATTCCTGTTTCTCTCTCCTTCTTCTTCTTCTTCTTCTTCTCTGTCTGTCTAGAAGCCTGTTTCTGTCTCTCCTTCTTCTCTGTCTGTCTTGAAGCCTGTTTCTCTCTTCTTCTTCTTCTTCTCTGTCTGTCTAGAAGCCTGTTTCTCTCTCCTTCTTCTTCTTCTTCTTCTTCTCTGTCTGTCTAGAAGCCTGTTTCTCTCTCTCCTTCTCTGTCTGTCGAGAAGCCTGTTTCTCTCTCCTTCTTCTTCTCTGTCTGTCTAGAAGCCTGTTTCTCTCTCCTTCTTCTTCTTCTTCTTCTTCTTCTTCTTCTTCTTCTTCTTCTTCTTCTTCTTCTCTTTCTGTCTAGAAGCCTGTTTCTCTCTTCTTCTTCTTCTTCTTCTTCTTCTTCTTCTTCTTCTTCTTCTTCTTCTCTGTCTGTCTAGAAGCCTGTTTCTCTCTCCTTCTTCTTCTCTGTCTGTCTAGAAGCCTGTTTCTCTCTCCTTCTTCTTCTCTGTCTGTCTAGAAGCCTGTTTCTCTCTTCTCCTTCTTCTTCTCTGTCTGTCTAGAAGCCTGTTTCTCTCTCCTTCTTCTTCTCTGTCTGTCTAGAAGCCTGTTTCTCTCTCCTTCTTCTTCTCTGTCTGTCTAGAAGCCTGTTTCTCTCTCTCCTTCTTCTCTGTCTGTCTAGAAGCCTGTTTCT